>NW_015387334.1:534723-543039 GCF_001527695.2 Protobothrops mucrosquamatus
CAGCCTATGTGAGTCCTTGTTAACTCACAAGGACAAACCCCTCTTTTAGCAAGTAGGCTGGAAATGCAGGAAAAATAAACCCCTTTTATCAATTAAGTACAGACCTGCAAAATGTCCCAAAAGCAAAGGCAAACAAAACATGATGCAAACGGAGAATTGTTCCAAGGCAAACAGAACACGATTCAAATGGAGAATTGTTCACAGGCAAGACAACAAAACATGATTCCATGAAACTTGAGTCCTTTGCAAACGGTTGCCTTTAGCCACCAGCACCACCCACGCCTTCCCTTTCTATTATGCGGCCCCAAGGCGTGGCTTCTCAATGCCTTCTCCTCCTCCCTTGGAGTTGCCCCATTGCCTCCCTCTGTCCTGTTCTTGTTGCCTGTCTGCGTTTGCCAGCATCTATGATGTCTTTCAGCTGTGAGTCCTCAGAGTCTGACTCAACTTGACCACAAGTGGAGGGGCCAGGCTCTTCATCAGATTGTAAGTCCTGGAGCTCATCAGAGCCTTCCTCCAACTCTGATGGCTCTCTAGGCCCCTTCTCCTCCTCTTCTGATTCCCTGGACTCAGCTGCTGGGTTCACTGGCTGGCACGGAATCACAACAGGAACTAAGAAATAATATAGCTCTTTCATAAGTCCTCAATTTAGAAAAACAGCTCTTATTTTGAGGATTAAGTTATTATAAGTTAATTCTGAAACATCCTGCATGAGTCTGTTTGCCTTATCCTGTCATACTAAGCATGACCAATAAGTAAGTTGTGTCTCTACAGTTATCAGCCTGAACAGAGTTCAAGAAAGGATACAAATTCTTGCTCCCTGACAAAATTGACTGCTAGTTATCTGACACTGGCATTTTTGAAGATTCAGAATCATTAAATCCAAACACACATGTGGATATATAGGCATACACCCATCTAAAACTATTATTGTTATTTGTAGAGAACTTAGGAGACTGACTCGGAAACAAATATTCCAAAACTGTTAATGTAAATTTCAATGAACAGAAACAGTCTTTATGTCCAAGGAAGGGACATAATATTAAAAAGAAACTTGGGATAATTCTTCCCTGACACAATGGAGGATAACAGGGAGGGCAGGAACAGCACAATTAGATTGGCAAGTTTCTATCAGAGTAGCATTATCTTGATAAAATATATTTCTAAGCTTCCTGTGAAGTATGTTTCCTGATCTGATATACCTCAAAGGACTGACATGGCTCTGCTTTCTTATGTATACTTATGTGCTTATTGCTGTGGTTCAACATGTTTGGGAATAGTTAACCCCAATGCCAAAATGGATCTTTTCAACTACCTTTTTCTCTCACCTTCTGGATATAGTTCCATCTGCTTGGTTTGGCCTGGGATGGTAAAGGTGCTATTAGATGTCACCATATTGATTATATTTACCCCAAATTGGCAGGTAAACTCTTCCAGAAGCCTCATATATATCCTAAATAAGAGACAGGATTTGTTTGGGATTTTTCAAACACTCGGAAATCTTTCTATGGGGTTTAAATTCTCTTGCAGGAATTGAACTCATGCACTTTTAGTTGATTACATACAATGCTTTAGCTTGAGTCCTGAAGCTCAGCTGTGTTGCCGAAGGATTATATAATATCTAATAATGAGAGTCCACCTTTTCCTACACTTTCATAACAAAGAAATATATATGTTACATTATGCCATGTTCTCATATAGTAATACAGGTAGTACTCGACTTACGACAACAATTGAGCCCAGAATTTATGTTACTAAGTGAGAAATTTGTTAAGTGAGTTTTGCCCCATTTTATGACTTTTCTTGCCACATTTGTTAAGTGAATCACTGCAGTTGTTAAATTAGTAACCTGGTTGTTAAGTGAATGTGGCTTCCCCATTGACTTTGCTTGTCAGACTCCAGGACATTGCAACTGTCCTAAATATGAAACAGTTGTGAAGCATCTGAATGTAAATCATGTGACCATGGGGATGCTGCAACAGTCGTAAGTGTGAAAAATGATCATAAATCACTTTTTTTCAGTGCTGTTGTAACTTTGAACAGTCACTAAATGAACTGTTGTAAGTCAAGGACTACCTGTAGTGATAGCACTTAGACTTATATACCGCTTCACAGTGCATTACAGCCCTCTCTAAGCAGTTTACAGAGTCAATGTTGCCCCCAACAATCTGGTTCCCCATTTTACTGACCTCAGAAGGGTGGAAGGCTGAGTCAACCTTGGAGGTTGGAGGCATGTGAATGCATGCTAATCTGGCATCTCAAAAAACTGGGGTTTTTTTCCTGATCCTTATGTGAGACCGTGGTTTTTTTCTCCGTTCTCCTAGGCTTTTTGCTGCCAGACTATTTCACTTGATGCAGAATGGGAAGGATCCACATTCTGCAGCAAGTAAACTTTAAAGAAAGTTTAAAAAGTGTGGCAGAGAAAATCCTCCACCTTACATGGGATCGGGGTTTTTTTCTCCGCTCCCGTTGCCTGTTCACTGCCAGACTGTCTGGCAGCGAACAGGCAAAGAGAGCGGAGGAAAAAAAACCAGTTTTGGAAGTCACCAGGTTACTACAGTCTCCTCACTTCAATATTGTTGTAGCTTAACTTTTCATTAAACAGCTTTTTTCTTTCCTTCTCCTACCACCCTTTTACGAGTCTGTTTCCCAAGAGAGAATGGACAAAATTAAGACATTTTTTTTATAATGTATTCTGAAATTCCTGTGTTATTCTGCTGATATCAGAACGTCTTTTAATTCTTTAGTAAGATGGCAAATAGGGAAATGATTTCCATTCCCTTATGTTTTTCACTTATTTTTATTTTTTTCATCCCAGTTTTATTATTTTTATAAATAACTCCAGGTAGAAAACATAGCTAATACTGATTATCCCTTGTCAGATTTCTTCTGCTGTTAAGCTACCAAAGGCTAACGTGCCTTTCCTTCTATGACATGAAGAAAATTTTCCAAACTTTTTCTGGTGCTTTTTATTTATTTTTTTCTCTTTTGTTTTTCATTTCCACACATGCCAAATGGACTTTTTTTTCAAGAGTCCACATTTATGCATGCTTACGTTGAAGCATAGAAAGCATATAAATTGAAATGTGCTGGAATTTACCAATTTGCAACTGTCTGTGTTTGGGTTATGCTTGTATGGAAGAAAAGAAAGTATTATCTGCACATGAATACCTCTCACAGCAATTTCTGCAACCCATTTCTCCCATCTGCACTAGGCTATGTACTGTATCAGTCCATAGGTTGACTGGTTTATTCAGAAAAGACCACAAGATGGCAGCACAGAATGCTAGGATTTGGAAAAACACGTCTTTCTTATTAAAGTAAACACCTGTGCCCAGTAAAATAAATACCTGCTATATTAAAATTGGAAAAAGAGCCAAAAAATAGATATAATTTCATAAAATAATCTTACACTTATTTCATAAAATAATCTTATTTGTTATCTAGGATTTAATTATGAAAAATATCCAACACTACATTTTATACAAAGTATGTTTAGCAGAGTTTAATTCCAAGATTTACATATGAGTGCAGTCTAGTCCAGAATTGTTCATGCTGTTGCAAGCTAAATTGAGAAGAGTATTTCCACTGGCACATTTGTCATGTATTATAAACCTTATTTCACAAACTACTCTGCACTTAGAAGTTAAATACACTGATCTTACTGGAGTTAAATAAAGACTCCAGTAAGAGTCTTTATTCTTACTAAATAATTATCTATATCAAAGAACTCTTTTAAATTCTGTTGAAAGAAAAGTCTTTTCATCAGGGTCAAGTCCAAGCTGGAAATAAACAAAATGGAGACTGCTTTAGAAAAGGAGAAACTTCCTGACAGTTAGAACAATTAACTAATGGAACAACCTGCCTCCAGAAGCAGTGAATGCTCCAACACTGGAAGTTTTTAAGAAGAGACTGGACAGCCATTTGTCTGAAATGGTGTAGGGTTCCTGCCTGAGCAGGGGGTTGGACTCGATGACCTCCAAGATCCCTTACAACTTTATTATTATTATTGTTATTGTTGTTGTTGTTGTTGTTGTTGTTGTTATTATTATTATTATTATTATTATTACTATTACTATTACTATTACTATTACTATTACTATTACTATTACTATTATTATTAGAAGGTTCTTCTTTATTGAGTTGCCAGAAACTTCAGTGATAGCAGCATGTCTCTGGGATGGCTGACCATATGGAGCTGGGAGTGATGGGCTTTTATACCTACTTGGGCTTGTTGTTCCTGTTCCTGTGGCATGAACTTTGACCTGAGGTTCAGTGTGCCCTTCTTGTATTCTAATGGTGGTGGGTTAATCCTATTATGTCCTAAAGGTCATGTCCTGCTTCCCTGGGACTGTGGCTGATGGCTATGTCCTGTGTTGGATTTTTGGGGTGAGGGGTTGTTGGTTCTAAGGATCTTTGTCTTTCTAACCCCATCAGCTCCAAGTCTTTCTCAAAGGATTATCAAATCTGCATTTCTACAGAGCTGGTTTCTGCTTGGGGCAGAGAGACTGGGGTGTGTGTTCAGCCTAAGATTTTCTATTATTCCTTTGGGGAAATATATTCTGCTTTTTTTAATATCCCCCAAAATATTTATTTCTCTGGGGGGGGGTGTTGCCACCTTCCTAAAATTCTTTAATATTGGCATTATTGTTTATTTTCTGCCATAATGAAGAAGACTTAAAGTGATATCAGAAACATGTTTCCAAAAAGAGTTATTTAAAAGAATGATTCTAAAATCAGATGTCATTTTTATCTAAAACTAAATATTATCCCAAACATGAAACAATCCATCCAGACTCTGAGGTCTTGTATATTATCAACAAATTAATGAAGATATTACATTTCAATAGAAAATTACATTGAGAAGAATTTTTTTTTCCAATTCTCACCAGCTCAAGGTTGACTCAGTGTTCCATCCTTCCAAGATCAGTAAATTGAGGACCCTTATTGTTGGGGGCAACATGCTGACTCTGTAAATTGCTTAGAGGGGGCTGTAAAGCATTGTGAAGCAGTATATAAGTTTCAGTGCTATTGCTATTGTGTAAGTAATACAATGGCATTCTATGACACTTATTATTTGTCATTTGCAAAATCTTACCAGCAGATGGCAATGAGTGCACACTGAAAGGCCATTCTTCCATAACGCCTATTATTAATTATTAACTGTGACAACTTGGTACTGTTTATGTAACAATAGTTGTCAAAATTCTCTCCTCCCCCCCACCCCATACAGTACTTTTCTGAGCATTTTCTGAAGAATCACCTGTGAAATGACCTCCCCATCACATCAGAGCCCTTGCTCTGGGAACATGGCTTTTCTAACAAGTATTTGGGGACAGTTTGATAAGTGTCATAGTAGTTTTTGCATGCACGCTGAAACTGACCATTATAAAACCTAGCAGTATGGCTGGGAAGTATCAAGATTATCGAGTTTCAGATCTGGGCATTTTGGAGCCCTGATGTAGAGCTTTTGACTGTCAAATGCAGAGCTTTCTATCCGCCTAGGGATTTTTCTGTTATCATTATTACAGCTGTGTCTATTCCTCCTGTTGCAAACCAAGATGAGGCACTGAATGCTCTCTATCATACCATCAGTGACTTACAATCTATTTACTCAGAGGGTGTTTTTATTGTAGTGGGTGATTTTAATCAAGTTGATTTGAAGGCTACTCTCCTCTATTTCCATCAGTATGTGGACTTTGCAACCAGAGGGGAAATACACTGAATCTTGCTTAGTCTAACATCAAGAATGCATTCAAAGCTATCCCCTGCCCTCACCTGGGCTCTTCTGACCATCTCTCTGTGCTGCTTATCCCAGCATATAAGACTTTATTGCTCAGAGAAAAACCAACAGTGAAGAAGCTAAGAAGTTGAGTGGAGAGAGCTATAGAAACATTACAAGATTGCTTTGAGTGGACTGATTAGGGCATGTTTAAAGAAGTGGTAACAAATGGCCAACATATAAATGTTGAGAAATATGCCAGCACTGTGTCTACATATATTCAAAAGTGCACTTGAGGATGTCTGTGTCCTTAAAAACATAGCTGTGAGGGCTAATGAAAAACCACGGATGACATATAAGGTTCAGAAGATGTTGAAAGCACAGAATGTAACTTTTAAATCTAGTGATATGCTGGCACTCAGAACAGCCAGAGCCAATTTGAAAAGCACCATAAAAAGACCAAAGCAAGCCCATTGTCAGAAAATTCAGAACTTTTTTCAGGACCCAAAGAAAACCAGGTGTATGTGGCAAGATATCTAGGCCATTACAGACTATAAGGTGGCTCCATTGTGTGGTAAAGGTGACACAGACCTTTTAAATGAGCTGAACACATTTTTGGTAGATTTGAAGCATCAAGGAAAGGTGTGCCCCATCCTGATGAGCAAGTGCTTAGATTTGATGTTACCTCTGTCTGGAGAACATTGCAGAAAGTTAACATTAGGAAAGCAGCCGGCCCAGATAATATTCCTGGGTGTGTTCTTAGGGAATGTGCAGATGAGTTGGCTTGTGTTCTTACAGATATTTTCAATCTTTCACTGCAGCAGGCAGTGGTCCCATCGTGTTTTAAGATTGCCATTATATTGCCAGTGCCAAAAAAGTCTACAGTTACACGTCTCAATGACTACTGTCCAGTTGCACTTACATCCATCATTATGAGATGTTTTGAGAGGCTGATAAAGGACATTATTGTATCCAGTCTCCCTCCAGCAATCGATTCACTTTAGTTTGCTTACCATCCAATCGCTCTACAGAGGATGCTATTTCTTCTGTTCTACATCTGAGCTTGGCACACTTAGAAGAAACACTCATTGTGAATGCTGTTTGTTGACTTCAATTCAGCATTTAATACAATCATTCCTCAGCATCTATTAGACAAACTGGGCCTTTTAGGCTTAAACACCCCTTTGTGCGACTGGATTCTTGATATTGATAGGCCCTAGTATGTGCAAGTTGGGACTAATATTTCTAACATCATTTCCTTGAGCACATGTTCTCCTCAAGGCTAAGTCCACTGTTGTTCACCCTGTTGACCCATGACTATTGTGCCAGATTTGCCACCAACAGTATTGTGAAGTATGCAGATTATACAACAGTAGTAGGCCTTATTCAAGATGACAAAGAAGGTTTTATCGCAAAGAAGTAGAGGGTTTGGTGAACTAGTATAACAAAAACAGCTTCATTTTAAACATAGGAAAACTAAAGAATGCATTGTTGATTTCAGAAAAAGCTGGCACAACCACGCACCTCTATGTATTCTCCTGTGGAGGTGGTTAACAGCATCACGTTTCCGGTGTGCAGTAGCTTGGTCTCTTAATAGTGAGACACTGGTGAAGTGGGCACAGCAGTGCTACATTTTCTGCATCACATGAGAAAAGTACGTCTTCCTTCTCCTGTCCTTACCACTTTCTACAGAGGGACAATCGAGAGCATCCTGTCATATTGCATTACTGTCTTCAGACAGGAAAGCAGTGCAGAGTGGTGAGGATGGCAGAAAAGATTATTATTATTATCCAGGATACAGCACATAAGCATTGCTTGAGCAGGTCTGCAGGATTGTCTTGGATGCTACAAATCCTCTCCACAACCTATTTTCTTTGTTAACTTCTGGGAGGAGGCTTCATGGTATCCAAAGCAGAACATCCAGATTTAGCCACAGTTGGCTGTTCTATATAGCATCAACCTTGTGAACTCTCAAATTTTCTCTTTCTGCTATGTATTCAAGATGGACAATGATTAATATTTATATGTATAAGATGACGAATGTGACTTCGTCGAAACGTCGCCAAGACACTTCTAATTCTACGTGGGAGAAAACCCGAATAACTAAAGACCTACATACAAACACCCACGAAAACCTCAGAAATATATATATATATATATATATATATATATATATATATATATATATATATATATATATATATATATATATATATATATAGAGAGAGAGAGAGAGAGAGAGAGAGAGAGAGAGAGAGAGACTAGTTATAAAGCTAAAAATTCAACTCTTGGGTAAATCCATGATAAAACCAATAAATATCGATCACCAAGAGGAAAGTAATAAATAGTAAAAAAAAATTTAGCAGTGAGATCAAAGAAGAACTGCACCCCCCCAGACCATAGTGCCACACACAGAATTCACTCCACCCCTGAAGTTAACGAGGAGAACATTTACGGTAAAATACGGAGGAGGTATGGAAAAACATCATGCGTTGATGTAGGTAATGCATCTAGGATACAACACGAACAGCTGGGTCCGGTGACACGTTCCAGAAGCCGGATGCAGGCTGTTAACATCTTATAAAAGCTCTTTCCCA
>NW_015387334.1:543303-579776 GCF_001527695.2 Protobothrops mucrosquamatus
CATCTAGGATACAACACGAACAGCTGGGTCCGGTGACACGTTCCAGAAGCCGGATGCAGGCTGTTAACATCTTATAAAAGCTCTTTCCCAGTGACTACTTTTAAAGCCCTGATGATGTTGGGTGGGTCCAACGAAAGCTCGGCTCATTAAATTTTTTACTATTTATTACTTTCCTCTTGGTGATCAATATTTATTGGTTTTATTATATATATATATATGGGAGAGAGAGAAGTCTTTTGCCTGCATCAGGGTGTTCAAAAAGCACTCATTCTCTTCCCCTGTCTCTTGTAGCTAACAAAGTGAGAAAGAGCCTGTGGCATAGAGGACTAATGCTTCTGCTTAGCATGCAGACAGCCCAGGTTTGAATCTTGGAAGGGTATGTCTGACTGATGAAAACCAAACAAGGTTAGAAATAGCTATCTCAGTACTCCCTTAATTCTTTGTTAGCATTCCAAATTTTTTCAGAGCAGGCAACAGAATTTCATTTTTAATGTGGGCCATTGTTGTTCATAGTAAAAAATGACAATAAAGATTATTGTATCTTGTGGTTTAGATTTTTGCAGCTAAGATCTGGTATCACTAATGCCAGATATAATATACAAGCCAAAACAAAGATGCAAAACCTGTGCAGTATTTGTTTATCTGGACATGTATAAATTCCTAATTCATACTGACTTTTAATATGCAAAATAACTTCTTAATTGCTAACATCAGTAGGTGTATGCTGTTAAATTCAATGAAATGTTTTGTCCTCTAGTCTTTAATATGAAAATAGGACTCCATTATTTCACAGGAAATGATTCATCACCTGCCAATCAATGTTTTTCTTTTAATATAATCTGAATTACAATGCAACCCTTCCACACACTCTAGAATAGTTCAGTTTATAGATGCTGTCATGCTTCTTTCTGAAACCAAATAGGACTGTCTTTTACACACACACACACACACACACACACACAAAGTTAACACTGTAAATTACATTGCCATTCTAAAAGATGAAAAACTGAAGATTTAGATGAAGACCTATTCATTAAAAAGGTCACACATACCTCTAAACAAGCCAAAATCTTGTAAAGAAGAATTTTTAAAAAATCAAATTGAACAATTTTATTTTAAATTGAACTTCACAGTCACACAGTAAAAAATATGTCATTTTGTACAACAGCGCAATGGTTGAACCCTTGCTTTATGTGCAAAAGGCCTTCGCTTCAATTTATAATTTATAACCAAAGATATTTTTTTTTTACCAATAAACTGATTTATTATATGTCATCTTCTTAGACCTCATTTTGTGATACATTTATTCAACCCTATCTTAATGCATAAAAGAATCACTCATCAATGTGCCCGTCAGTTACATAGCAATTTTAAGAGGCCACCTTAACTCCAGCCTGGAGTTTTCAACAGACCAACAACAAGAATTTGATTACTTAAAATTTAAAGCCAAACAGTATTAAAACTCCTGATATTAAATGCACGCTATGTAATGATTCTGGGATTGGATCCCTTCCTTTAAAACAAACAGATTGTATTCTTATTTTCCTCCATTTGATTAATGGTATCCTTAAAAACAATGATAATTTAAATTAGTTAGGTTGCATGTTGAAATGGTTGACCAAGATTTACAAAACTTATTAGAGATGGAATTTCTGGTAACTGGGCTTCCAACAGATCTGGAAGGTATCAAAATAGCAGATGCTGAGGAAAAGTTCCACTTTGTCATTTAAATTTTGAGTCCCCAGTTTAAAAGTAACACTAAAAAATATTAGAATATTTAGTCATGCATCCCCAGCTTTGTAGTTAGGGCCCAAGCCATAGGTCCATAGATTAAGCAGAATTCTGTAGGTCAGACCAAACAAAAATTGAATTATCATGTATCAGATAAATTGTAATTTAGTATTTTCTGCTAATTGGGACAATTCCCTTTCAGTCATTTAGGAATAAGACTGAGAGAAAGTCACTGGCCCAAAGTCACCCAGCTAGCTTTGTGAGACGAGAACTCATAGTTTTTATGGTTTCTGGCCTGATGCCTTAATCACTACACCAAACTGATTCTCAGCGTAACTTCTACTTAAATAGACATAATATTGTTTACTGAACAAATCAGGTTTAATTTTGAAATGTTTTAACATCAGATTTTCCCTTCTGAAAGGTGTAAGGGAATAATTCATTTTAAAGCAGATTTTCCCAGTTTCCTAAATTTTGTATTGAACAATTTACATGGAAGTTCACCTCAGGCACAGGACCATAAACATTGGTCCTATAATCCCAATTTCTGTAATGTTGCAAGGAACTGAATGGTTGCATTTGTTGCATTCAGAAATTATTTCTGATGAACTTCTGGCATTTTATCCAGGCAAATATAGACCTTTTACTACAGCATATCATTTGTATCATCTTTGAATAGATACACTTTCTATTATAGAAACGCAAGATGGAACTTCTCATTCCCAAATTAAATATCCTGAAAGAACATATAACTGCACTAATTAAAACTTTGTAGTTGCTATAGGAACAATATTTTATTACCGTGCAACTGCATAATTAATGCAGTGACAAAAAGGGATAGAGAATTCTGATGATTATGCTAATATTTCTTCTTTCTACAAGTTTTTATGAACATTCACGTTTTATAGGAGATCATCTCATTTTCTTCCTTCTATTGTCTGAGCTGCTGAACATGAAAAAATGGCCAACTTAATCAACTGGAACCATTTCTGTGTTGATGTTTCTAATCCATATTTTTGGCCCAATATAAGGCTTCACAGGTTTTTTTTTCTTTTGATTGAGGTCGCTGCCAAATCCAGTAAAAGATTTTGTGAAACATTTTTATTTCATTTATACTCCATCATGTAGGACTGATATACCAGTTTTGCCTTAATGGTGATGAGGTTTCTACTGATGAACGTGTATAACACTATGTTGAATTTAACACACATACAAGGCTATTGCTTTGCTGTAGAATACAACTTCAGGACATTCTTCATTAAAAGACAAAAATATTGTTGGCTGATAATACAAAAGTGCCATAGAATTGGGGGAGAGGTTCAATTTTTGTGAAAGCAGTAAATTAACAACATAAATAAAGCTTAAAACCCACATTGTGTTTAGGGATCATCATTATATATTCCTGCTGAAAGCTTATGTGCAAATTTAAGTGTTCAAGGCAACAACACAATACACTGAATCTAAAATTTCAGCTGATCTATGATTCTGATTTTTTTTTCTCTAGGGCAAGGATAAGAGAAAAGATTAACTTTCACAAGGCTATGTAGATAAGATAGCCTTGCCCTAGTTGTCCCCTACAGCCTCTCTGGATTATTTCAGCTGAAATGTAGACCTACCCATTTTCTGCGTTTGTTCTGAAAAAACTGCAGTCTACCAGAATAGATCAGTAGAGTATCAGGATATATCATCTTTGTGCTGGGTTCAAATTTCAGTTTCAGTTTCACGTGCACCCTGATTTTAATTACTATGAAGGATAAAAAGTCATTCACTAGTTCCAGGATATGGAGGATTCTTTCCATCATAAAACAGCTCTTTCACTTGCTACTGAACAGAACAGACACACCCATTCCCCTTCTTTCTTCAAAAAACAACCAAGCCTTATTAATCCAGAATTTATGTTGTTTTTTTTCTGGAAAGCAATTATTTTAATTCTGTATTTTTATACTGAAATGTTAGTAGTTCAGGTAATTGGATCAATTATCAATTGTATCACCAATTTTTACTGCTTTATTTTATCAATACCAACTATTTCACTGGTTATAAATTTGGAGATATAAATGTAGGTTGCTTGAAAAGTTTGTCTGCAATGCTAGAGTGAATGTTAAATCCCTGAAGTATACATTATTTTCAGCTGATTCTAGCTAGAGGGGTTAATAGAGGTGATAGTTTTCAAGAGCTACATTTAAAGTTAATTAGAAGTTGCATAATTAAAATCCTTGTGAATCTAAATGAAGGATTTCTGTCTACTTGAATGGAATTTCATCAATTAGTTTTTTTAAAAAAAATAATAATAATTCCTAGAACAGTTTTATTTCTATAATAGTGAGCAGATTAAGCTTAGGACAATTCTCAAAAAATTCAGAAGACAGCTTAAATTTAACTAGCAAACTCTTACAGACATTTTGGAAGAAGGAAGAAGTTAGGAACTGTGATTCAAAGTTCTTATAAAATATGTAGGACCACATTATAATTTACAAAGCTAAAAGTTATAAAGAAAGTATGTATATTTTATAAGAGGGAAATCAAGGACTCTTCAAAATGGAGTGATTATAGGAAACATGAACATTCTTGAAAAGGTTGGTTTGATGGTTCATCTCTCTCTTTAAACCACATGTCATTTCAGCACTGGTAACTATGCTGCCAAAAGCTGAAAGAAACCTTCACATGTCTGTGGTCTTAATGTACAGCATGGGTATCAAACTCACGGTGTCACTTGACATGTCATGACATATTGCAACTTTTTTTTTGCATTGCTGGAGCTGGGGTGGGCGTGGCCTCTGCATGATGCAACCGGCCTATGGGCTGGCAGTTTGATACCCCTGGTGTACAGCAAGAAAATGCTTATCAAAATATTTCCCCAGGTGATTTCTATCAAAATAAATGATGTATTGGGCAGTAACATTTGCCCAAAGACCAACACAGTCTTTAGAAAAAAAATATTCACAGATACTAATTAGAAATCAAAATACTGAAATCACATTTCAACATTTCTGCAATTTTTGCCCATAATTACTTAGAACCACAGCAGTAATTATTGGTATCTCATATGTGCTGCTTTAAAATGTTGCTTACATATATACATTTGTGTGCTCTCATATACTTCGAAGTATCTCTTATCTTAGCAGCAACCAAAAGGGCATATCCACTGCAGTTTTTGGTCTGCTTTTGTCTTGTCTCTGAGTCACAAGCTCTAATCTTGCTTCCTGCACTGTGTGCCCTTGAATGGGAATGGGACCATGTTTTGCAGCTGTTCCTATGCTGTATTCCATGATACTCTAAGAGTCATGATTGACTGTGTTCATTAGTTGAACTTAAGTTTACGCCAAAGGTGCTTTTTCAAGAGGCAACTGGACTTTCTTGTTTTTCTTTGAAGATGTTCCACTTCTTTATCCAAGAAGCTTCTTCAGCTCTGACTGGATGGTGGGGAATGGAAGGATTTATATTCCTTGCAAACAGCTGGTCATTTGCATTCTTTTAGAGACTTGATGAGGCCACTTGGAGGTTTATCTGTGTCTCAGGGTTACCTGAGTAGTGCAAAAGGTATGGAATGTGTGTGAAAGGACTGGAAATAGATAATGTCATATCCCTCTGCCTCAGTTGAGAGAGGGCTGTTCAGTTTTGGCATAAATGGCCTATTTGACCCCTCTTTCAAACCGCTGGTACCTCAGGTTCTGATATCACAAAAACTCTGCCAAGTGTAATTTTCATGAGAAGAAATGATGAAAAGCATTATCTACTTTCCTCCTGGTACGGTAAAAAGTCTGCATTAACCTATATCACCTCACATAATGTTATTGGTTTTGCTTTGCATTCTGTATTTCTTTTGATTACCCTTTAATAATCTTATATTTTACTAACCATAAGGCACACATCACTTGCGTTCTGCAAATCACTCCAGAAGCCAATATCCATGAGACATTTCCAAGAAAGATGAGCTGAAACCTATTGTAAATATCACAAGCTTTATTAAAGGCAAATAGTTACCAGAGTAAATATGCATTGCTTGCTGGGACAGACACCAGGTTTGTATGCAATGTTCTGCCATGGCATGTCCATGCCAATGGCCTGGTATGTAAAACTTTTATATCCAACACACTGAGCATTCATTAATCATGATGCAACACAGTTAATCAAAAATGTGTGAAAAACTAAATTACTGTATCTACCTGTGAAATACCTTCCCTATGAACTTTTTGCCTTACCTCCAGTATATTTTCAAGTTATAGCATGCATCTACTATTTTCTTAGTTCAGGAACAACATTCCTGCTTAATGGCACAGTCATTAGCATATTGAAGGCCCTTATTTACTGCTGTTAGGACATCAGCAACAGCATTCAAGGACTCTAAAATAAAATGTAAGAATTAATTTAACTTTATGTAAGAATTCATTAACTTTAGTCATAATATTTCTCACTCCAACAAAGGATATTATAGATAACCCGCAGTCTCAGTTTCCAGAAACATGCTTTTTTGCTATCTATCCTTTCTGTTCTATCATAAAAGTCTCCAACACTATTAAAAAAAACTTCACTTATCATTGGTTAAATAAGATAAAGAAACATATTTATCCTTTAACTCTTTCCTAAAAATATCTAACTGATACTTAGGGTGTAATAATTACACTCTAATAGACACCATGCAATAGAAAAAATTAACCAGTGGAACAACCTGCCTCCAGAAGCGGTGAATGCTCCAACACTGGAAATTTTTAAGTAGAGACTGGACAGCCATTTGTCCGAAATGGTATAGGGTTTCCTGCCCAAGCAGGGGGTTGGACTAGATGACCTCCAAGATCCCTTCCAACATTATTATTATTATTATTATTATTATTATTATTATTATTATTATTATTATTATTATTATTATTATTATTATTATTATTATTATTATTATTATTATATTCCAATAGTGTATGCAATAGTGTACTGCTCATGTACTGAATAACAGAATAACAGAGTTGAAAGGGATCCTGCAGGTCTTCTATTCCAACCCTTTGCTCAAGCAGGAAAACCTGTACCATTTCAGACAAAGGGTTGTCCAATCTTTTCTTTAAAACCTCCAGTGCTGAAGCATCCACAATTTCTTGAGACAAGTTGTTCCACTGATTAATTGTTCTCACTGTCAAGACATACTGCCATTGCAGAACAGTCCAACAATCATAATGATCATTTATTGAGGCATACGTATGCCACATATCTTTGTGACTTTGCTTCTGCAATCCAAAATACATGAGAGGCTTAAAAAAAGATGATCATCTAGAAGACATAAAACAGTTAGAAATGATAACAGATTTATTGCTAGTACTTCTGCCTATGCCATTTGCCATCTGGTTTTCTGTAGCAGGAAGAAACCAGATGGCATGTAGATGTAAGTCCATCTTGACCCTTCAAGGTATCAACTGGAAGGATCAAAGTATCAAAATATCAATCTCCAGGCCATCTAACTCTTCTACTGGACAAAACGTAGCTTTTTCTATAATTAGTCCCCCCCTCCCCCATAGACACACTACTGTCTCCTCTGTTATATATGTAGAACAGGCTGAACTTTTCTTTGATGTGGGTTTTATTACACTGCCTAACTCCTGGATTCCTTTTATAGCCAAATTCGTATGCATCTTTTATTTTTTATACTAAAAGCCCATGCAGCAGTTAAATAAAACTAGCTTGGTCCAGGGAATACATTGTCCTAGATTTATGTTGTTTATCTAAGTTTTATCACTATAATTAAAATATGTGTAACTCTTCAAAAGGAAGGATGACGAGATAGATGCCAAAACATCTCTCATAGAATGTTCTTAGCAAGCATCTCCTGGTATTAAATTATTTCTTCATTTATGAGAAAGTATTTAGCCAAGAGAAGTCAGGATGATATTGGGAACTTAAGTATCAATCTCACAGGGAAGATGTTATGTTCCAAATGACATGAGAAATGGGCCTATCAGAAGAAAGGCTGTTTTGGTATAACTTACTTTCTATGTTATTTGAGGGGCTGCCACAAAGATGAGGGGGAGGTGTCAAACTATTTTCCAGAGCACCTGAAGGCAAGACAAAAAATAATTGATGGAAACTAATCAAGGAGAAAAGCAACCTAGAACTAAGGAGAAACTCCTTAGTTCTAGCAGTGAGAACTATTAACCAGAGGAACGGCTTGTCTTCAGAAGTTGTGGATGCTTCAACACTTTCAAGAAGAGATTGGACAGCAATTTGTCTGAAATGGTATAGGTTTGGACTAGATGACTTCAAAGGTCCCTTCCAACTATTATTATTCTAATTTATATAACCTACAGCAGGGCTTTTCAACCAATGGTACAGGTACCACCTGTGGTACATTGGCACCTGGCAGGTGATATGTGACCATCCTAGAAAAGTGGTAGCGGGGGAGGGGAATGAGCTGAACCGGTGGCAGTACCGCACAAGCCTGAGTGAGAAATGGCTGGAGCTGCAGGGCTGTCAGGGCTCAGTGGAAGCACCAGGATCAGTGCCAGGCTTTAGCTGGAGCTCGGCACTGATCCTGGTGCTTCTGTCGAGCCCAGAAGAAGCACCAATCACCTGGAATGTTGCAGCATCTCCAGGGTCTTGTGATTTACATTCAGATGCTTGGCAACTGATTCATACTTATGACGGTCACAGTGTCCCAGGGTCATGTGAAGTGACCAAAATCTGCTGCAACCACCCAGCAGAATAAAAACCAAACACCACCCACCCCATCCCCACTGCCAATCCTCAACAGACATGCTCACAACAATGAAAACCTCGGAAAGGAGGAAGAGCACGGCCGGGCGGGCAGGCAGGTGTCTTGCTCGGCTGTGCCTTGGGGGGCACTTTTTTCAGTCCCATTGTAACTTCGAACAGTCACTAAGCGAACTGTTGTAAGTTGAGGACTATCTGTACTTCATCACTTTTTGCCTTTTTTTTTTTTGGTCATCAAGTTTTTGACACCTTGCTAGGCGACTGGTGGTACTAGGATGTTGCCATATCCTAATAGTGGTACAATGGGTGAAAAGGTTGAAAAGCCCTGACCTACAGCAAATAAAGTTGTGATCTCCTAGCTGTATGAATGTATTCATTGTCTTGAATTCTAAAAAACTCCACAGACCTTTGGATAGTAGAACGCAAATCAATGTTGCTAAATAAATTTTAGAAATTCCAGAATTAATAACATACATATTCTAATAGAAGACTGAATACATGTGAAAGATGAGCATTAATGGTGAGTTATGTGTGGTGACTTTTGGTTTGTTCCAGATAGGAAGTTAATCAATGCTTTTGTAAGATTTACATGGATCTCAGCAAGGTGCAAATAGTACACGCTTGTTCTGCAATTGATATTCTCCCTCAGAAGAAATGTACCTAAAATCTCTAACAGCATCACTTATTCCATCACTTGCCGGAAAAAGTCCACCATTTAATCTAATTCTACATGCTTCCAGGAAAAGAGGTTAGCATTTAAATTACCAAAATATATTTTATATTTAGCAATAAATACTTCACCTACAAAAAGATAATGAATTCAAAAGCAAAAAGCAAATAATACATAATTTTCCAAGGGAAAAACTGTATATGGAGATTATTATCACCATTTTAAACATTATTACAAATATAAACATACATATTCTGGCTGAAGTTAGATGTCCATTACCTTAGATAAGATTGGAGAATGTACAGGAGCTTCTTTTGAAATTATTCTTAATTTTTCAGTATTTAAGTTCTTGGTGAAATACTAAATCATACCTAGTTGTGAAAATTTCTTCAAAACAGGTAAGAGTGAAAGAGAAGTCATAAAAATAGATCTTGTATTGTTTATAGACACTTACCTAGCTATTTATCAGAACAAATACAAAGCATTATTGTGTCAAAATAATGAACAAAAAGGCATACATGTATTATCATTAAGAAAATATTGTAATATTAATAGCTATATTTAAAAGAGAAAAAAATGGTGTGTGTTTGGGTGAAGGGGAAAGGCTCTGGAAAAACTATCTCAAAACAGTTCCAAGAAATTGACCCTCTTGTCTGAAAGCTTTCTATGTTAACCTATATTATAAAAATATTAGAAAAACAAAAGAAGATTGGAAAGTTGATAGATTGCAATCCATTGTTTCTAACCAGATTCAGCTTTCTTCTAGTATTGTATAATATGGATTTTTATGACTCAATTCCTCATATAAAAATTGCACATTTCTTGATATTTTTATTGATTTCAAATAGTCAGGCTATACCAGTAGTGGCGAACCTATGCCACGTGTGCCAGAGGCGGCACTCAGTGCCCTCTCTGTGGGCATGCGCAGCATGCCACGGAGATGGTAACTGTCCCTCTTCAACTAGCTGCCCACTAACTTGCCGAGGTCCCACATGGCCGGCTCCATCCCAGCACCCATGCGCTCGCTGGCCTCTGTGTGTGGGCACCGATGGTGTCAGGCAGCAGCCGCCCCGGCCCCTGCTTCACCTTGCCCTGTGACAATGGCACCCCCGCCCTGCCTTGCCTCGCCTTGCCTCACCCCGCAGGATGAGCCTCCTGCCCACTGCCCCACCTGCCAGAGACCCCCTGGATCTCTCCCAACCCTGCCCGGCCCCCACAGGCGTCCCTCCCCACAAGCAACATTGAGGTGATCACGCCGATCTTGTCCACACCCACCCAATCTGCCATGACCACCACAGCCACGCCCATCCAGTGGGCCATGCCCACCTGGCACCCGGCAATAAATAAGTGGGTTTTGGGTTGCAGTTTGGGCACTCGGTCTCTAAAAGGTTCACCATCACTGGGCTATACCAAGCAGAATATATGCATCAACCCCAAATGTAGCAATCATGGAACAAATCTGTTACTTGAAACTAAAGTTCTAATTTTTGAACTGAAGCACGGTCCCCTATTTGTATTTGCATGTAAAAGATGTGATCTAGGAAAAAAAGATTTAGGGGATGATTCAAATTCCTCTATCTATTATAGAATCATTTATTTGTGTCTGTGTGTATAATTTATGTGTATATATATAAATTATGTATTTGTTCTGGAGGCCCAATGCTTGATGCAGATCTCCCAATCTAACCATAATATTGAAATTATGTTCTTCATTATTTATAGTATTAGCATTTGCAGAAGAATCTTTGCCAGATATTGTGATATTATGTTCCAGCTTCTTTTTATAGAGCTGTTTATTATGCAATTTATTACTTTACAATAAAGATAAACTCTTTTTAAAAACCAAAACATCTCCCCAAAAACTCCATACTCTATTTTTCTAGAAAAACTTCATAGAAAAAAGGTAGTATATTTTTTACATATTCAAATAGGAAATCCAACAATCCAGAAAATAAATTGTAATACTAAGAAACAATTCTTTTCAGAGTACTTTCAATATTTAATTAGACAGTCAGCCATCAATGGACAGATATAGAACATATCTTAAAATCTTAAGCTTCCAGTAAATTCTCTTTGGAGGATTTACAACTTTTTATATTTTGACACTACTTACTTCTAACTCCAGATCTTCACTAAAACTAACCAACTAATAAGTAAAAAAAATAAAAGCGATCAAAATTAAAAAGAAGAGAACAAGCCTAAAAGTGCATGATGCTCATAAAACTCTAACTATGAAAGAGGTTCACCCATACTATCAGGGACCCAGGCAAAAGGTGGCAAAGCCAGATGTTTTGTGCCTTGTGGAGGGTCTGATTTGGAGACCTGATGAGAAGGTTTGTGCCACTGCAGAAACCTTGGTCCCATCTGATGACTCTTTCTTGAGGATAGGAGCCAGAAGATCAGCTTTTCTGCTGCTTCTAACAGGATGGGTAGACAGCACTGGAGAATGATGATCCCATAAGTAACCCAGCATGAAGCCATGAAGGGCTTTAATGCTAACCACTAGCAATATGTGAAATATAAGAATTTCTTTTTTCTTTTGTAAGTTTGTACAGTATTTATTTTCATTACTATTTAGTATTTAGTATTTCTCTTCATTACCATTGCGACCATCCCATTAAGGTGTACAGAGGATAGCACAGATGCTTTACAACAATGTAACAACTATGGAACTGAAAACAGAGGTTTTGGGTTCTGTCAAAATTACTTTTCAAAATTACTATTCAGCTTTTTCTCTGGAATTTTATATCAGTGTTGCCATTCATTAAATATTATTATTATTATTTATTGAATTTATATACCGCCCTATCTCCCTTACGGGACTCAGGGCGTTGAACAGGCAATAATAAAAACCACGATAAATATACGCAAGTTTCTGTTCTAAAATCAAATTAAATAACAGGCCTGCTCTAAAATACCGCATACAAAACCCCCACTAAAACATAATCAAACTACGCCAGGCCGGCCGCACGGAATAGATGGGCCTTCAGGGCTCGGCGAAAAAATATGTCTATAGTGTACATTTTTCCCTATGGAAATTATTTCTTTTGATCCTGAAATATCCTCTGACCTGTTTGCTATCTCTCCCTCCCCCCATCTCGAGTTCATATTGAAATGTAAGAATCACACATTTTTACAGCTTACCAATATACTGTATATGCTGTGGTTTGCCAGCTGTCACTTTCTGCAGTTTGACATAGCATCATTGATTTACACTCAGCGGCACAATTGTTTAAGCAGCATCTATATAATGATAGCATACTTCAGCTTACATTTTGTCATATTTTCTCCAAAGTCTCATAGAAGATTTGCCAAATATTTTGCTGAAAGAAAACTGTTTCCAGTCCATTCCCTAATCAACTAAACTAGAAGGTTCATGTGGCATAATTTATTCTCAGCAATTTTGCTACATCCTTGCCAAACAATCCATTATTTTTTAAATGGTCACAAACCAACTATTTTATAATTTATTCCAGAATTTTATTCTTTAATACTTTTGTAATGTCTTATGGTCTTCAACCTATCCATGGTTAAAACATAACTTTAATCTTCTATAATCTATTTTTTTTCTAACCATCAAAATCGTGTATCATAAGCTCATTACTTTTGTGTTTCATACACAAAAAATGTAAGAGATTTCTAGCTTGTGTTAAATATAGATGATGTATTTTCTCTGACCAGAGATGTCAATTTGGCCATATTTACAAACTGCATCATCTTCACCATCCAATTATTCACTGTGGTAATGTCCTATTGAGTCTTGGTATAGATATTGATTTAGTTTTCTTGATTGCCCTACTTTTTCAGCGCAAAAGTAGTTTGTAGAGTCATTTCCTGAGTCTTGAAGTCTTTTGGAACCTGTCCTTTTCCAGAGATCTAGAACATCAACAGAGAAGTTCTGGAATCTATTTCACAGCCTTAAAGTATAAGCGCTCTTATCAACAGCCTTTGTGTCACAATCTTTCATCTGCCCATCCTTGTTGCTTGGCTTCTGGGAATTTCTTGATTTCTACATAAGCAAGTCTTGTGTCAAGTGCAAGATTTCTAATCTTCTTTCTAATTTATATAATCTACCCTACTTTGCCTTTGGCCCGATCACTGTTCTTTCAGGTGAAACAGAATGCAATCAGAAATGGTCAGCAGCAATTAAACAGCCCTCTTTCGTTTTCCTCCTCTCCCTCTACTTCCTGTTTCCTCTCTTCAGTGAAACTCCCCTACACATCCTCTTCCTGTTCAGGTTGCTGGTGGAAATGAAGTTTTGCAAAATCAGACCCCAGCAAAATAAAGACAGCCTTCGGCTATATCTTCATAGGAAGTATAAATGACTGACGAAATATGTTAGCTCAAGTGATTTATGCTTTGCTGGAGCAATTTTAGTAGCAGTCTTCCTTGAATCCAAATGAATCTAGTTTGTGTTTTGTGACTCCTTGACCTCTGGACTAGTCTAAACTGTCTGTTTCTCATCCCTTGGAATAGTATTATCTCACTTGACACTGGAATATAAAGGGTATACCTTGTGTCAGAATTGTCATCATATGCTCAAGCTTCACATTCACTAGCTGCCAGTCTGCCATGGACTATGGGGGTAGAGAGCTGATTGGGAGGGAGGGAGGCTAACTACTCATCATACCTTCCAGAGACACCATCTCAAAGTCAAAGCGCTGGGAATGGAATGCAATAGCTCACCAACCAGCCTGCCATTGAAAAGACAATTCCCAAAACAATATTCAAATATAATTGGACAATAAGGGACAAGGGGGAAGAACTGAAGAGGAACTGGATGAGGAAAGTTAACTGGGAAAATTTGGTGTGTGAAATTCAGTTCTGGCTTTGCTATACTGTAAACCACTTGGCTTTCAGTAAAGTATACCTTTCACTACAAATGGAATTAAGGGTCTGACACCTTGCCCCTTATATAACTTACGAACAATTATGAAATGGTGTACACTTCATGATCCAGTTCGGTGTTAATTGATCTGATTTATGGACAATCTATATAAAACTTTCCAGGTTATTGCTAAAGCTTGGAAACAAGACTTAATATGTAGAGGACAATCATATTCTGAGTGAGCACTCTGCATTATGCAAGCAGTGTGCATTTGAAGATCTTGATCAATCAAGATGCTCAATTCCACATTAGACATTCATAAATAAACACAATTCTCACATAATTTGACCTCATGCATAAGACAGTGATATATAAGAATGGGCCTTACATGTTCACCTCTCTCTCAGAAATGAAATAAAATCTCTTCCCTTTTCATAATATCACAAAATGACTATGATATCCCTTCTCCGTTCCAAAATATGCACATTCAAATTTGTTTGGGACAGAATATATAAAGAAGAGTATAAATAATGATGTCAAAACACTGTATTAACAGTGAAGCTTCTTGAAGCATTGTATCTTGCGAGGCAACTGGACTTTCTTGTTTTTCTTTGAAGACGTTTCGCTTTTCATTCAAGAAGCTTCTTCAGCTCTATGACCTGGATCACTGAGAATCTCCATAGACATCTTGAAGCAGTGGAATTTGTGAATCTTGCTTAATCAGAAATCACGATGCAAGAAAACCTTTCTCTATTCTCAATAGTCAGTTCACTTTATTTGAGATAATTTGCTAGTTACAAAGTTACAAAGTGTAAAAATAAGAAATGCAGAACACAACACTGAAGAAAAGGAACACGCTTATTGCAAAGATCCTTGGGTGCTTATTTTGCAAGAAAGAGGGACCCTGAATAATGGGAAAGCAAAGATTTTGATAAAAGTTGAAGGTTACAAAATGGGAGGTCCTACTTGTACAGAATTTAGGCAGGTCTTTGTCCCTCTACCTGGGGTTATTTCTATTATTAGGCAGAGCTGGGGAAAGGAGATAGAATACTGGGGTATCTCTAAGTGAGAATGGAAGGTTGGGTTTATCTATGTTTCAATTCCCTTGTTAGCGATGCCATTCAGCTGTACAGTGAGTTGGTGAGGAGCATTCTATTCTTTGGATGGGATTGCAGGAGGCTTTGTCTGAGGGCAGAAAGGTCAGTATGAAGCTGATTTTAACTCTGGTCATGGCAAAGCGACATGGAGAAGAGGGTACAACCTCCATTTGGTTTGGACGATGCATTTTTTCCACTACAGATTGATTTGTTTTGTGTTTATGGTAAGTTTTAACATTGTTTCCTCAGAAATGCCTGATTTCTTAACTCTAAATGAGTTTTAAAAATGCATTCACAAATTAAAAAAAAACACATTATTTTTTACATATGATGTCCTGGAGAAATAGTAATCATTTTGCATACAGATTTTGGCCTGCTGAGTGAGAACAGAAACTGTTTGTAAAACATATTGTCCAATTTCTATGTAGATTGAAATAATAAATTTCAATATGTACATAGCACCCAGCTTGCTATAATACTATTTTTACAGTAACTTGCCTTTATTTCTCCTTGATTTGTTCGACAAATCTTTATAACAAAAACAGCTTTTTCTTAATCCATGTTTTTCTTGCTGAAAGAAAAACATTTAAAAAATTGATATAAATTTGATGTCATGCTTCTATTTATTTCATGTGCAGATGGTCCTCTCTACAAACCAAATAAAATACTGATTATAAAGCAAGTGAAGTTTTTGGAACTATTTTATGTTTTTCTTTTCATAACACCACTTGCAAAAATAAATAAATGTTAAACTACCTGATACAAATCATGCAAATTCCATATAATTAATTATTCTTCCATCTTAATGCATAGCAAAACAATGAAAAATTACATCAATTTGTAGCTTTAATTCTACTTCAAAGAGTAAGAAAATTATAAGCTATTCTATTTATCCATTGACATATGTAGAATATTATGCAGAAAATACATAATATTATAAAGAGAAGATATAAAAACACTGAGAAATATTAAATCCGTGGAATTAATGCTATTAAGGATGTAAATCCAGTGTTTTATAATTATACTTGATTAGTTTTACACATTTGAAATCATAATAAATATACAAATAGTGCAATATGATATAGATAACAAAATTGCATCAAAGAAAGCTGGAATTCTGATTCCAAAATTTATTTTAAAATGCTTGCAGAAATATCAGCATGTATAACTTAATTAAATCTGTGTTATTATTGAGAAGATATTAAGTTACACAATTCACAAAGTTAATAAAACTATAATATAAAAGTCTGCATCTAAAGTAATAAAGAGAGCTATAATATTTACTTCAGCAGCATGAAAATTGTTATTATAATTATAGTAATGTTTTACATTTGATCATTAGCTGTTATGCAGCCTAAAGTGATTAATGAATATAAACATCAAACTTCTATTTTTTTCTGATCTGACTATGTGATAATTTAATGAAAGCAAAGATAAGAACCAGGCTAACATTTTTCTAATCTAGGCAGATTTACATGCTTAATTAGATATTGAAATCATGATTCTCCAGAGAAAATCAATATTACAGTCTGGCTATATTCAAATATAGGTTTTCAGTGGTCATTTAAGCAGTTTATCTATGTATTGAAACATGAAGTGCTACAAATCACACCAATGAGTTTTATTTTTTTAGGAATGTTATGGGGAAAAATGAAAGTATGCATTCTTATATATAGATAGGAAAAAATGTGGTTGTAAATGTGCATAACTAGGATGACTGAAATTTTGAAGGTGGTAAAGAACTTTTATCTCTGATTTACATCAGTGCTCTCTTTTCCCAATTATCCTATGTAACAGGACACTTTTTAAAGACTTTTTTTTAATGCCACCTTTATTGTTTTCATGCATAATTCAAGACAGTGAATATACCTAAACTCTTTCCTTCTTGTTCTCTTTTCTCCAAAACCGTGTATCACTGTGAGTTGAACTGAACTGAGAATGACTGGTCCAAGGTCACTCAGCCAGTTTCCTACCTAGGGTGGGACTAGAACCCTGGTTTGAAAGCAGGATGGGGGAAGGAAGAAGACAATAAGAACTAAAACAATTAAAAGATATATTAGCCTCCCCAAATGCATGTCCTTCCTGAGTACCGGACATGAACTAATTGATTTAACTTCCAAAAAGGCAGATTTTGGTTAAATTCTGGGAAAGTTTTCCTAACATTAAGAACAACTTAGCAGTTGAATTAATTATTTAATTAGGCAGGTTTCCTCTTCCTTAGATGTTTCCAAAATTAAGCTGGAGAGATTTTTGAATTACCAAGCAGAGATTTGTAGTTCTACCACCGTAATTCTGAATTTTGTGACAGACTTGTAGTGGTTGTGGCAGGTACTGTCACAGACACCTAATAAAAGCCTGCCAGAGGACTTCCTGGGGAGGAATCACATACTGAAGATGTCTTTGCAAAAGCAGAGTTGACATCTGAGGCAAAGAATGAAGAGCAGACCAGAACCTCTCTGGACAAAGAGAGGAAGGGAGATTGTTCACATATGTACTGCATGGTTGCCTCTTGTGAGGAGACCGCAGGACAATAGTCTCCCATGGGTTTGTGCATCGGGAGATGATGGAAATATCCATCTTCCTCACAACTGCAGCCAGTGCCTTTTAAAGGACACTAAGTTTGTTAATGCCACTTGCTAATCACCTGCAAAAATTGCTCATTAACTAATTCTAAGCTACTATAAACTTTCTAAACTTTCAAAACAATAACTTTGAATATGGGGTGAATTTGCCTTCAGTCCTACATTATGCAAACCTGCTCCTTTAATTGGTGCTACTGGGGAAATGCAAGCAAGAATGACTAGAGGGAAAATAAAGTTCTGGACCGCATTCCAGTGTCAAAACAGTTCATGCCCATCAGGATGCAGTGTTGTAGGATATCTTAAGTTGCCAGCTTGCCTACAGTTCCCTTCATCCATTGCAATGGTTACCAGTTAAAATATTCAGATCAAGCTTATAAATTATAGTAATTTTAACATTTGAAATTTAGGGCCTGGGTAGTCCAAATGTTGAAATAGGAGTTCAGTGCCAAATGTTTATGACTCACATCAGTCTTTGTGTGAATATAATTTTGCAG
This sequence comes from Protobothrops mucrosquamatus, assembly GCF_001527695.2. Classification (NCBI taxonomy): domain Eukaryota; kingdom Metazoa; phylum Chordata; class Lepidosauria; order Squamata; family Viperidae; genus Protobothrops; species Protobothrops mucrosquamatus. Next base: position 561,396 of record NW_015387334.1, read on the forward strand.
GTTTATGAGAAGAAATCAGGAGATGCTTTGCAAAATGCGTTGGGTAAAGCAGAACACCCTCCCTGAACTCTTAAAATAACTTTCTAATTACAGGCCTTCTGCTGTTTTTGCTAGCCGAGTGTACTTGGTCATACCTTTTGCTATTTTTACTGAAAAGCCAGATCCATTCTGCCTACTGCCATTCTTGTTCCACGCTTACAAGCTGCTTTCAGGTGCTGCAGGCTGTGAGGACAGAACAGGACTCATTGTCAGCACTGTCATTGCCTTGCAGCATGAAGTAGGGATAGTGGATTGTTTTTTAATCAATCACTTCCTTCTGCTTTAACCTACATCCTTCTTTTATACCTATATCCTTCCTTCTGCTTTAACCTACATCCTTCTGTCATCCTGTGCAACATGTGCACAGATTTTTTTTTTGAAGATTGCTAGACATATAATCAGAAAAGCCCAACTGACAGGACAGAGTTATGAGGAACACTATCATCCTATGACCAGTTAGGTAACTTGACAAATGGATTTGTAAGCTGTCTTAACTTTTGGTGTGCTATGCATATGAGGAGCATGATTAGGCTCAGCCTTTTTGTATAGGTGAAAAGTTGTATTACTTCAGTACTTTTTTCTGCTTAGATAGAAGTCACAAGAAGATAATTCTCATGTTGCAATATCTGTACTCCAATTGCTTCTCCATCAGATTTATGAGGGGTCTGTCAGCATTCTTACAGTTCTAAAATCCAGTTTTCAGATTCTTCCTCTGTATCTCTGCAGGGTTTTGTTCTTATTAGAAATACTGCTGAATTTCATTATTGCTGCAAGAGAGAAGAAAGTCTGCATCCATCTATGATCACTCTTTATTGCAAGATCATTCCCAAAATGTCACTATATCCAGAAATAATCAGCTAACAAGTGGTTTCCATAGTAACACATTGTATTTTACCTAAAAAAAAAGTATGGGCTTGGCCAGCAGATTTAATTTTCTCAAGTCCATGACACTTATTAAAATGATCTTTTAAATATGTTTCCCTCAGTGTTATTTGATGCTTCATGTTAAATAATAAAATTTAAATAATAATAAATGTTCTCTGCAAATACCTGAATGATTCACTCATAAAGTACATTCCTTGCTTATTGTATATTTGAAAATTAAGGGTTAATTGTGTAAAATGCATTTCAAGTGATAACAAGTATTCTAATATGCTTCTACCTATGGTTTATGTATGTAACTATGCAAAATGTTATTAATCATATCACATATATTTAAAACAATTAATTTTCTTCCAAAGCATATCAAAATAGCTAATCAGATTCACATCTTGATTGATATATGTTTATATGCCTCACAAATAGATTTGTGGGCAGAGAAAACACAAAAAATGATAGTACTTTAAATATTCAATTGCAAAATGTCATTGATATTTTTCTAATTAGATGGCCTTTTCTTGGCTTGTTCATCTTAGTGTTGGAACAATCTTCCTCTCTCCAACTGAGGCCTTAAGTAAAGCACTTTTTTCCTGATATTAGTATTATTTTGTGATTATTTATTTAAATATTATAACCTCTTGAATTTTTTTGAAAATGCCATTAGGCTCAAAACAAGGCATAATATCTTATCCAATCTTCTAGAAGAACTATGAACCCGAACTTCTCTTTGTACTGCTTTTACACCCTAGAAAAAGAATAAGAGTGAAAAAAACACTGTAACTTTAAACCAGTTGCCAGCAGTGCTAGATAGTGTGGATCCAAAGAATGGGAACAGCCTTTGCCCCTCTAATGCATATTAGGAGAAAGAGGAAGGAACTAATTAGGAAATTAGAAGAAACTGGATATAAAATATGACAAAGGATATGTTTTCCTGGGTCCTATTAAAGTCCTATCTATAGAACAGGGGTATCAAACTGCTGGCCGTGGGCTGGATGCATCATAGCAAAACCACACCCACCCCATTGCCGGCAATAGCAAAAAGTCACGATACGTTGTGACACGTCACATGACGTTGCGAGTTTGACACCCCTGCTATAGGAGATCTCTGACAATCATAATCTTTGTTTGGGTTTGGAATAAATTAAGGGAAAATTTACTGTTTACTTCAGGTGAAGTTATATAGTTTTTAATCTAACCTGGGAGAAAAGAAAGCTTTCCCAGAAATATTCCTTAATCTTCCCCAACAATAGCTCAGTGACAGAACATAAACCTTTGGTACATGTAATATAAATTTTAATTTTTGCATATCTAGAGAAGTCATGAAAACAGATGAGAGTTGCAAGTGGGCTGTCAATATACAAATTGCTGGGGTTACTTTCTCATGAGATTCTTTGCACTTTTAAAAACAATCCTGGTTAGAGTATTTTTTTTCCAGAACACTACACAGATATTCTATTTGATTCAAAGTTATTTGCTAATTTTGAGAACCTATGCTTTATGATATTTTTTAGTCCTATCAGAAATAGGTCTATCAACTATAAAGAACTGTATACAGTATATCTCAGTAGAGTGGGATGACAGTGAAGAGAATATGCTGTAGGAAGCAGAAAAAATGGATCAAAGAGAAGATGATCTTGTTGCTCACCACTGACTTTCTCAGAATGGCATGGTAAAACATATTTGTTAGACTCTTTGACAAATTAACTTTATGTACCTAAAGGGGAGGGGATAAAAAAATGAAAAAAAACCTGATTGATTAAACCAACTCCTCTCACCACCTGTGATTTCTTCCAATGTAATTTCCAGTTCTCACATAAAACTTCAATGAACATGTGCATGACAAGATGCCATTAATCAGAAGCGTTGCTAACAAAATAGAAAATGAACCAACCAGTGATACCTATGTAGAATATTGAACATTTTAATCATTCCTGGGAGCCTAAAAATTCTCCCCCTCTATCCTACACAGTCTGCAGCTTACTGGTTTACTATGTGGTCTGTGGAAACTTCCAGGGTTTCAATATGTGAAATAAATAAATGCCCATGTGGTAGTTTGTTGACAGCAAAAAACTCTCTCTCTCTCTCTCTCTCTCTCTCTCTCTCTCTCTCTCTCTCTCTCTCTCTCACACACACACACACACACACACACACACACACACACACACACACACACACATCATCATCATCATCTGTAGAATAAGGAAAAACATTATGGAGAGAGAAAGAAGAAAAAGAAAATGTCAATTCAGATGTCATCTGTTTTCTTTGTTTCTATGCTTAGTACAGCAAACTTTATGGGCTTGTGAAAAGAAAACTCTTAAAATTGTATTGTGAAATGTATTAGTATCTAGCAGTAGAAAAATAAGGACAAAGACTATGGAATGTGCAAGTCAACCCCAAATTAATTTTTCTATTTTAGGACATTTGGAGAACATATCCTTCCTATAAGCATCTTTCCCATGAATCCTTTTTTGTATCCTAAGGGTGGAAACAACGTTCATACTATAATAATAAATACCACAGCAAGGGATTGTGCTCCCCCCCCCCCACACACACACAGGTTGCTATCTTGCCAGTGTCAGGCTTTAGTTCTCATCATTTCCATCAGATGAGCTGAAGTACAATATCCATAATCCTCACAGCTGGCTATCCAAAATCCACTTAGCAGGGTATATTAGGAGTATAGCATTGAGGCAGCATATATGTATGGAAAAGCATTTTATTGAGGGGAAACATCTGCCATGTACAAACCTGCAATGCATGCAATGTTAAGACTGAAGAGTAGGCTTATGCTGACTGTCCAGTACTTTGATAGATACATAAAAGGAGCAGACAATCCACATCTTGTGTTGTACATACCCCTTTATAAGTTAGACAAACAGTACTGGCCCTTTAGCGCTATTAACATAATTATACAATGATGGCTGGCAACAAAGCAATTAGTGAAATCTAATGTGTTCATATTCACTAAGATATTAAAATGTATGTTTAGGGAACATATTAATTTTCCCAATATTATGTCATAGCTATATAAAAGAAGATATTGCTTTGAGAAATCTTTTGTGACAATTATAACATTTTGTTTTAAAATTAAAAAAAATCATGAAAAAAGAAACTGATGATGAACAAATTACCAAGCAATTGTGGTGCTTAGTGCTGGAAAGTTCTGGCATTTCAAAGCATCCATAATCTCTGCATATTTGCCTCAAGATTTCTGGCTACACCATGACATTGTACATGCAAGAAATAAATGAAATGCATTTAAGCGTAAATGAATGCATTGAATTATCTGTCTGCATAATGATTACAAGCTTCTGTCAAGACTCTTGTACAGTATTGTTTCATAATTTAATGTTACACTAGCATGTCTTTTTATATATCCATCGTATCTGAAGCACAATGTTTAGCACCACCACAAGGTTATCACTTATTCTTATTCTTCACAAAATATTTTTGAAATATTATTGTCATTATTTTTGTAGCAGGCAGTATCCTGCTTCTAAGGAAAAATAATTTCTTTGAGACAGTCTGACTGTGAAAATTTCACAATGTATTCCTCTTTACTTGATCTGTCTGCTATTTATGTTTTTTCCATATCCTGAATTCTGCTTCAAAGAGACAAGTTATTGTATAGCCCCCTAAACTCACTTCTTTCTTCTTGAAAACTTGAAAGTTTAAATTACAACCAGAGTTGCTATTATTTTATTTTGAAAACAATGCAGAAGTCAGGAATACAGGAGAAATAGACATATTATCTTATTCCACATTATTTGGAGAACAAATGCTTGTAAAAGAGAATACAAATCATAACGAATCCATTAAGTTTGATGAAGTAGCCATCCCACTTATTAAGTATTTATCCACAATCAGTTTAATATGTATTCCATCCATTCCCCAGTCAACAAAAGGCCATATTCTTAGGCCATTTACAGTTTGATTTGGTCTAGTATCACCATCGTTGCATTTTGGTTTAATATTCATACATCTGTGACAATGGTTTGGGGATAAAAAATTGATTTTAAAGAATTTAGTGAGTATTTTAGGGTACAGATTTTTGTTAATCATTCAATCAAACATGATGTCAACAAGACATTGAAATATGAAAAATCTGATGTATTTAACATGAGATGCTTATTAATTATTTTTAATTATTTTATTGGAAAGCCTGACCAATAATACTCAATTTGTCAAGATGAACCCTAACTCAAGAACTACCTGTATTATAAAAACACTATTGAATAATCTTTATGTCATTACAACAAATTACCATTGATAATTTAATTAATTTTTGTCCTAATAGGAATACTTTGGGAGATATTTGGCCATCTTTATGTTAATGTAAATATCTCTGTTGTGATGGATAATGAGTTTGTGTGTCATTACCCAAAGAAAAACCACTTTTACCCATTTTGGGGTAATTTACTCAGTTATTTTTATTTTATTTTATTTTATTATTTATTAAATTGTATGCCTTACAAGGTGGCTTTGATTGACTTACAAACTATAGAAACAAATAAGTTAAAAGATTAAATGAACTACCATTAAATAGTAAATATTAATATTTAATAATAAAATATTAAATATTAAAAAATGGCTAAGACCATGCCTACAAGAGCCAAGATACAGTATGAATCGGATGGGGATAAGATCTTACTCCATCGAGTTTTGGAAGAATTGCTTTATCTGATAAAAAAAATACGGCAGCACAGTTTTCTTTCACTTTGAGCAGGCACTAAAAGAAGTTTAGGCACACTTAAATTAGAAATTTTCAAAATTCTAACATACAAAATGGCCAGGCCCAGTCCATGTGGTTGACCTGACTACAAATGCATTGCATCATTTAATCTTTCTCCAAAAACACTGTTAAATGCAATTGTCAATTGCCAATTTTTCAGTTACAAACAATTCAAAATACCAAAATAAAATGGATGGCTGTGGTCCATGATGAAAATGACAGAACATTCAGAGAATGAATATGTCATGATAAAAAAAAAACTGATTTTGATGATCCCTAGCTGTCCTAAAAATTAGTAGCACAGATTGGGGTTTTTTTAGTTTAGTGCTTCTTATAACATTCAGAATAATTTCTTTTTACAGAATAAATGTTGATTGTGCTCAGTCCAACCCACAAAGATCCAGAAATCTGCTTCAACATGATCTAGATAATGAAAGTAAGTTTATATTTTTAAGACTTGTAGTGAAATTAAGAGAAGTGTAAAATTAAAATATAATTGATATATTTCCATTTTAAAACAGGACAAATTGAGCCAAAATAAAGTTTAAGTCTAAACTTTCATCAGAAGCAACTACCTGTGATTAGAATAATCTCAGTGGTAAATCTGATTATTTCTATAACCTGCCTCCAGAAGCGGTGAATGCTCCAACACTGGAAGTTTTTAAGAAGAAACTGGACAGCCATTTGTCCAAAATGGTATAGGGTTACCTGCCTGAGCAGGGGGTTGGACTTGATGACCTCCAAGGTCCCTTCCAACATCATCATCATCATCATCATTATTATTATTATTATTATTATTATTATTATTATTATTACTACTACTACTACTACTACTACTACTATATACTAAAGACGAAAAATAACAGGGCTCATATGAGTCTATATCAGTTATGCATGCTTTCTGTAAAATACATTTTTAAAAAAAGAAATAAAGCACAAATTATTTGTACAATAATTTCCTACTGCAACCGCATATTCTGCAAGTGAATTTAAATTACTGTTATGATTAACACTGGGAGGGCATGGAGTATATTAGGTAATCCCAAATGGTTATGGAATCATATAATTCATTTGAATCCAGACTGTTCATTATTTGCTATAACTACCATTAATACGGCATTATTTTAGCATCTGAAGAATTTCATGCATCATTACTTTAAGGATGTGCTATTATGTGAATGAATCATTGAACAGCAGTATAGAATGAACTGAGTAATTTCCCTAGATGATTTGGGGAAAGTAAAATCTATATTTCCATAAATTTGCTGTTAAGAAAGCTACATAGAAATATCCATGCAAGCCAGGAATAATTAAACACTGAAAGAAACATAAGTTTTAGATTGTACATTACTAAAACTTACTTCATAGAAATTAAATTTAGTAACTTATCCCAAATCCCCAGGATGAAGAATGAGAATGAAGAATGACAATATATATAAAAAAACTTCTTCTAAATATACTGTAAGTACCATAACATTATATCTCAAATAACAATAAAGGGAAATTGACAGAACTGTATATAAATAAATTTAGAATTTAAATTTATACATGCAAATATGTACCAAAATGCATTTTCATATGCTGTATTCTTCTGATTTCAGCAATAAAGAATTATTTGTTTATTTGTTTACTTCCAATTTGTGTAACTTGCACCAACATATGTACCAGAATGACATCCAAGGAGTGACAATAATACAAAAAGAAAGCCAGCTATGTGACTTTGGGGCAGTCATTCACATTTAGCCATGATGTCAGGTTTGGGTGACAAGATGGCCAGTCAATTCTTGTCACAACCAATGAATCAACATTCAGTTATCCAAAAGTGGTTCATGTCCCTGTAGGAAAATAAAACAAATCCTAAGGAATACTTATGCCTCCAGTGTGAAAGGTTTAACTCTTCCTTGATTCAAGATATTCTCTATGTGTGGAAATACAAAAAAATAAAAATAAAAAATTCCTGCAGGATGCAACTTTGCACCAAAATCATAATCCAGAATACTTCTATTATTTATCTTTATATATTATATCTTATTTTCTGAAGTTTACTTTGTGCAAACTAATATTCAGTAAGACAAATTATTTTCTTTCATATTAAAATGATATTCTCTTGGCTGCTGTATTTCAAATCTATAATCCACCATTTTTCTAATATTGAAAAGAAAGCATAGATGTTTTAACTGGATTTCTGCACTGAGCAGAGGGTTGGATTTGATGAACTAAATGGTCCTTTCAGCCATGTAATTCTAAATGTTTCAATCAAGAAAAGAATTACATTTTAGTCTCTTGCTTTTTTTTTTAACATGTTCCTATTTATATGCTATTCATTTCTAAAGATCCAAAAATGGACGTCTCATTGGTAGAAAAAATAATTATCACAGCAGATGTGTCAAGACAGAAAGAGGAAATGACATTTAGAATAGCAAGACATGGTAACAGGGAATATACTGTAGAGAATAATGGAGACGATGGAGGAGAAAGGGAAAACATGAATGGAAACAATATTTTTCAGTGAGGGCCAAAAGAATTATTACAAATTATTACAAATAATTTCATAAAAGAACAGCTGAAGCAAGATGAATAAGAAATAATTACAAAGTAGATAATAATAACAATTGATGTCATTTTAATTGCCTTGTCTAAGGAATTTAATTTCAAGGCAATTAGATTTTATTTAATTGCCTAAAATAGAAGGCTGGTAAGTCATAGTATATGATATTATGTGGGGAATCTTTTCTGCAGTGCAAAGCATCAAACAGTTTAAATTCATGCAGCTTGTTACAGTATATCCTTACTTGATTGTGGATTTTCATTGCTAAATTTAAAAAAATCAAGGTAGATTTTATGAGCAGTGAATAACCATTTAGCCTTTTATTGAACTACACGAGCTATTTCTATTCTTTCTTTTTAAAATGTTTAAAGAGCCCTGTTCTTTTTAAAATGTTTAAAGAGCCCTGCCCTGTTCTGTTCTGGGCCCAGTGCTCTTCAACATCTTCATCAACGATCTGGACGAGGGGATCGATGGGGAACTCATCAAATTTGCAGACAACACCAAGCTGGCAGGAATAGCCAACACTCCAGAAGACAGGCTTAAGATACAGAAGGATCTGGACAGACTTGAACACTGGGCACTATCTAACAAAATGAAATTCAATGGTGAAAAAAGTAAGGTTCTACATTTAGGCAAGAAAAACCAAATGTACAGGTATAGTATAGGTATAGTATATACTACCTTGCTCAATAGTAGTAACTGTGAGAGGGATCTCGGAGTCCTAGTGGACAATCATTTAAATATGAGCCAGCAGTGTGCTGCAGCTGCCAAAAAAGCCAACACAGTGCTAGGCTGCATTAAGAGAGGGATAGAATCAAGATCACGTAAAGTATTAATACCATTTTACAATGCCTTGGTAAGACCACACTTGGAATACTGCATCCAGTTTTGGTCACCACGATGTAAAAAAGATGTTGAGACTCTAGAAAGAGTACAGAGAAGAACAACAAAGATGATTAGGGGACTGGAGGCTAAAACATATAAGGAACGGTTGCTGGAATTGGGTATGTCTAGTTTAACAAAGAGAAGGACAAGGGGGGACATGATAGCAGTGTTCCAATATCTCAGGGGCTGCCACAAAGAAGAGGGAGTCAAGCTATTTTCCAAAGCGCCTGAAGGCAGGACAAGAAGCAACGGGTGGAAGCAACCTAGAACTAAGGAGAAACTTCCTGACAGTGAGAACAATTAACTAGTGGAACAACCTGCCTCCAGAAGTGGTGAATGCTCCAACACTGGAGGTTTTTAAGAAGAAACTGGACAGCCATTTGTTCGAAATGGTATAGGGTTTCCTTCCTGAGCAGGGGGTTGGACTAGATGACCTCCAAGGTCCCTTCCAACTTTATCATTATTACATTATTACATCTGCTGTAAACACATTTTTAATTAGTAAAATGAACAAGCATCACCAAGGTGTGTTGCTTTTTAAAATTCTTTAATTTGGGGAATGCATGCTATACTGACAATTTATTCACCTTGAAGGAATATGTTCAGAACTGAAGCCAGTCTGGCATCCTTCATTGCTGTAGGCCCTGACACTGTCTGTACCCAAAAGCATTCTGACCAGTTTAAGTTGAAACATTACTTCTCCAGTTCCTGAATTGGTAAAGGATCGAGAAAGCTCAAGATTTTGCTACTATGATCCACTAGATGCAGGGCTGTAACTGCTGCAGAACTACTGGTTAGGATACCAGCTGAACTCTTATTGTTACTAGCCTGATCCAAGGAATGGATATTGATATAAAAAAACCTTTAGCAATCAAGGCCAGATTAGATCGGCTCCAGCAGATCCTATAGTCATAGTGTTTTTATCTCTCTATAAATAAATAAATACATTCAACTCTACATAATGCCTTATCAACTTCCAATATTATTACTCAAAATAAAGTTGAATTATTGGAAGTGAAGAAAGTAGTGATTAATCTTAATAATATTTGATTGATTTTTGCGGCATAAAAATCATTAAATAATAACTTATCCGTTAAGTTATTCTTACATACTGTATGGTAGTCATGGATTAAATATTGCATTTCTTTTTAAAAATCAAATATCTTTTTTCATATATCTGTGTACTGTATATGAATATGTTAACATACCATATATATACTCTTGTGTATGCATGGGAACACATAGAAAGTATCAAAATTTCCCAAACATTTTTGATATATTTGGTAGAAGTATTTTCTTGACTTGACTGTAATAAATCAGAAGCTTTCTAAATTCCCAAATATTTGCAACCTTATTACTGCCTTTATCAAATCTGCATTATTAAGCTTATTCCATTATCTCCAGGAATTTTGTCTGCCTTTATGGCTATGGTTGCACACTTGTCAATGCCAAATTGCATTCCAATATCTTTACTGAATTCTTTTTTGCTTTGACTTAAGAAATCGAGTGCAGCCTTTTTCTTCCAAATAATTTTAAATCTTCTAAACAGAATAATGCAAAATTTGTACTGCTTTTTTAGACAATTCACAACCACAGTTTATCTTGTTCAAAATTGTTATTGTTTTTGAATGATGTTCTGGGATCAAATTAAAATGAATTGGTGAAGTAATTAAATTTCATAAATGTATATTATTAAATATAAAGAATATAATTTTCTCCAAGTGTTTGTCACATGAAAATATTACAGGTCAGTAATACCTCAGTAGGATTCTGGAGTTCTAATTTAAAGCTTCTGGGGAAAGTGACACCAATTTATATCCTTCTTTCCCATTATACTGAAAATAATAAACTTTTTTCCTCTCAGGCTTACAGTATATTAGAATATAGACTTCAAATGCAGGGCTTGGCTTTAAAGGAAGACATCACACAGCATTATTCTTTAAAGTATCTTTTGTCCCAGTCTTATCCTTAAAGAACCTAGAGTATAATGGAACAATTTGTTTCCAAGAATATATGTTTATCAAATGTGTCCTTGAATTACTATCCAGCATATTCACAAACATAAGGGTTATCCAGTGGTGGGATTCAAATATGTGAACAACTGGTTCTCAGTGTGGATGCCTGTTCCGGAAGTCCATTCTGGGCCTGGGCGACAAAAAATTAGCTACTGGTTCTGCCAAAGTGTTGCGAACCGGCTAAATCCCACCACTGGGGTTATCTCTCTTGCATACCAGATGGATATAAATTTGGGAGTTGGTAAGCATCCTGAATGTGCATAATTCTGCCACACACAGAATATCTGCCACCATGAACCCTGTCTAATCTTCTCAGCTGCTGCTTCATTCCAGAACTGACTCTTATTTGCATTTATATCAGGCAAACAATATTTTACATAGAGAATATATCCAGATATTCCCATAGCTGCATTAAAATGGACTTTTCCAAATATAGTCCGGTTTTCTCTCTCCCTCTACCCTATTCAGTGCCACTAAGTAAAAGGGGAAGCATTTTATTTGTGTTATACCTCTAATATTTGCTATATTTCATTTGTTCTGTTACGTATGTGGAAAAAAGTGCTAAATACTGTTTATGCTGACTAATCTCCTTCCCTGCTGCAAATTAAACTTGCTGTATAATCAACCAGGCTGTAGTCTAGTGAATGGCAAATATGTGCAGGTAAACTAATCATGCAATTCTGATAGTAATTGAAGGCAAGTTGCATGAATCCTAATTTATTATCCCCACATAACAAATGTATACAATGCCCTGAACAGGTGCCCATTCCCTCTTTCTTTGATAAATCAGTTCTACAACTATAACATTATGAATATAAGTCCATCTGCTTCTAGTTGTTAGTCTTAAAAAATTGAGAGATTTTCTAAGTAATACCAAAGAATTATCTGTCCAGTATTTTGCTTCTCACACTGACTAACAAAAAACTTTTTGCAAAGCCTCTACAATATTTTGTTGTTCACCTGCCTTTTGCCAGGTTGCCTTGTAGTTTGACTGTTTTTTTTTTGCTACTTGTTATATGTTTTTTTAAATCCCTTGCACTTTGGAAGCAATCTTCCTATAATTACAGAGGCAGTGATGAATTAGCTTATTCATTTTTAAAGAAAAGGATGAATCAAGATTTAAGTCAAAGATTATGTGAGAAGATGACAAGTTAAATGAAGGGGTGTTGTCTTGGTGATGTCCCGATGATGTCAGGTCCATCAAAAGTCACTCCAGTATTACAATATTCATCTCTTGTGAATATACTGATTATACAGGACATACTGATTCATCTTTACCCTCCGTGTACTTGTTACCTTTTTCAGTTTTTATTTTAAAGTATTCAGTTTTCATATTCATAGGTAGAGTTGTCTCCTCTGCAAAGACAATCTTTTTAAAGTAGCTGACAATATTAATCAGAAAAGATGGCAGAGAAAGCATGCTTCTCCAAATTCAATTTTGAACAGCTTTCTTGTAATCAGGAGATATACCTCCTTTTTTCCAAGAATGCAGGCAACTTGGCAGTGATGCAAACCTCACAAGATGGGGGAAAGGAGCTGAAACATTGAGCTCAGTGCTTGATGGGGTTTCTTACTCAGCATTGGCATATTAAGGATTCTATACGTTTTAGCATACAATATATTATTTAGGACTTAATTTATTTTTTGAAAAGCAAAACAAAATATTTCTCTGAGTTTTGGTGAGGAAATCTTAAATATCTGAATGCAGCCTTCTGTTCTTATAGTATAGATGTCAACGCTGCAAATACTGTATATTCTTGCTTTGACAATATGCAGAACTGTCTGGTATTTTTATAGTTAAATCAGGCAACAGTGAAAGCGGAGGAGAATAAGGAAAGCCCTGGAAAAAGAAACCGGAAGTAAATCACATCTTCCAAGTTAATTGGAAGATGTGAACCATGACCCCAAAATAGGGGCGGGAAAAATGCCTGGAATGTATGTGCAATGGAAAAGAATCTCAGATCTAAGCATTTCCACCATGCCATACTGACATCTCTGTAACCTTAATAAATGCTTTTAGGAAAAATATGCCTGAAAGTCCTTTTAAGTGTTTCGTTAATGAGACACATGACAATAGATTTTACACACAAAGAAGCACCATCTGTAGTGAAGATATTAGTTAGCTTGTTAGTTATTCCAATTAGGGCTTCATTTGTTTATTTATATCCCACCTTTATTATTTTTACAAATAACTCAAGGTGGCAAACATATACAACACATCTTCTTCTTCCTATTTTCCCAAACAGCTTTGTGAAGTAAGTTGGGCTGAGAGGGAGTGACTGGCCCAAGGACACCCAGCTGGCTTTCATGAATAAGGCAGGACCTGAACGCATGGTCTCTAGCTTTCTAGTCTGGTGTCTTAACTACTAGACCGTAAAGGCTCTTTTTTGTATTGTATTGCTCTCTATTGTAAAAGCACTAAGGAAGCGACAGGAGATTAAATTTATGTGATGCTATAATTTACAAAATGTTCTAGGCTGCTTTTATCAGCATAAGGAAATCAAACATGCGGTCTGTTTCAGGAGCTCTAATGGTACACTTGTGACTTTCTTCTTTTCCAAGATTTTTGGTGGAATTTAATGTCAGGTTGTATAGCTGCATGATCTCTCCTCAGAGGCAAAATTTTGGACCATTTTCAAATGGCTTGAATATAAGCTCTGACTCTGCTATTTCTAATGTCTAATTTCGGTCTCTCTATCTCTATGCTTAAATAACAACTAATACCTACACGGTATGCTGGCAGCCGTGTTTTACTATCAAAGGCACATTACAAACCATATGGATTTAGCCCATTTGTGATGTTTGAAGCAGACGGTTTGTATTGTGAGTCAAGCTCTGGGGAAATGGTGATTTTTAAACATGACTTATTCAAAACAGTTCATTTAATAATCAGAAGACCTCTAATACAATGCAAACAGAAGCAGCACTATAAAGATGGGACTAATTGTTAGAGACTTTTATAGTTCTTCTGTTCAGAGAAACCATAAACTATGGGATATAGGGAATGTGTTCTCATTAAAAATAAAAGAAAAAGTATTCTTCAGAGAATGAATAAGCAATAAGAAATAAGACCCAAGGAAATGTCAAACCTCTACCCTTTTCACTTAAATTTCAATAATCTGTACTGACACCATTCAATTCATGTTTGCTTGCCTGACTTACAGCATGATGTTATATGAGATACTGACTAACAATCATAGGAATTCTATAGAAAACCAGTAAAATTCCAATTATTTTTCCTTTGGTATCAAAGAAGTTAACCACCAAATGCATTATGTGATGGATGTCCACGAGGACAATAGCAAAACTGTGATTTACTAAAAAAAAAAGTCCATCATAAATTTCTACATTCACACATATTCTATTTAAAAGAGACCATTTTATAACAAAAGAATTGTATTGCGCCAATTTGCCTCATATTTGAATTTTAAAAGATAGCTCACATTTAGAATCTCTGTCAAATCAATTTCATGAAGTTCATAGCCTACTTAGTAAAGATGACTATTGTCAAACAGGGCTGCAAAAATAATGAACCGAACACATTCATTTGTCTAAAGAAAACATGATTCAGCATTTGGGAAATCTTGAGTTGCAGGTAACAGTGTTCTTTTCAAGACATGCATATTCAATAAATAGGCATAGAACTGGTGCACAACTAAAAACTATAGATAAAATACATGCTTCTGAAACAGTTTTCTCAACTTCTGATGACATCACTCCATAGTGATTAAGTAAACTCTGACTTCCTAATCAGAGTTTACTTAATCCTGATACTTAGTCTGACCAGTATGAGATGGTAAAAATTGTATTTCTGTGGGTTGGACTTAAACTAAATTACCACATTAATTAGTTTATTTCATTGCTAAACTACATTTCCTGAAAAAACCTCTCAAAGAAAATAGGTCTGTCTTTACTGTAGGAAAAAAGGATGTGTCTGCTTTCTATGTAGATAGTGTTCCATGCACAAATCAGGACATTGTCCATACTTGTCAGTCCAGGAGAGCCCATACCTGAACTGAAACATATGTGCTTTGTCCACAAATGGATCAGGAACGCATGTATTCTAGTAGAAGTGCTCTGGAATGGGAGATAGTATAAAAGAAGTGGCACCCTAGGATGACAGAGTTGGACAGATGCAGCTAGCTGGCAAGGAAAGAAATCTCAGAGGGAAACATAGAATAGATAGGTAAGTAGCACATTAGTAGGCAGAGGGAAGTGGCAAGGCAGGAAGTAGGCTGAGGCCCAGTGGCAAGGCTGGAAGGCACAGAGAAGATCAGGTAGTCCTTGTTGGGCTGGGTAGGAATGCTGCACTTGAACTCAAGCATAGCAGCAACAAAGGGCAGGTAAGGGAAGAAAATGGGAAAGATTACTGGGTGGTTTGGCATACAGGCTCTATGAAGGAAGAGAGGAGAGAGGAGCAAGGGGCTTCTGTTTGCTATACTTAATTGATGGGCTGGATGCCAAAATAAAGCAAGATTAGGCATACACTTCAAAAGAGACCAGGAATCCTGTAATTGGGGAGTTTGTCTCCTAAGAACAAAGAATCCTTATTCACAGGAAATATGCACGTATAAAGCTTGTAACAATTCTGGCTGGTTAGAGAGCTGATAAAAGTAATGAAGAGTTAGGCATTTTGCAGACTTAGCTAAAAGTTAGGAATAGGGATGGCCTGGAGCAAATAGGATGTGTGTTCGATAACTCCTGAAGCATTCATTAGCAAAGGTTTAGGAATAGGGACTGCTAGAGACCAATAGAATAATTTTTAGATTATTACTGAAATGTTTATTAGATGATATTTCTTATATATCCCACCTTATCCCACCTTCTGCTTTAGAGAAAATGTATAAAGTTTTATTAATTCTGTGGTTCTTGGTTCCTTGGCATTTTGGCCAGGATCCCTTTTCTTGGAGTGCTTCAATAAAAGACAACAAAACCTACACCTCATGTCTGGTGTTCTTCATCGGTCTCAGCACCAGACTCAGATCTGAATTGTGGACAACATAATCTCTTACGCATTTTTGACACAGCAAAAAGCCAGATGAACCTAAATATTTTGGCAGTGATTTGCTATCCAAGCTTCTTTCAATTTAGTTTCTGAACATAGTTTGAATGGTCTGGTTCTGCCAATCAACAAGAGAACCAATCAGCTGCTCAGAATTTAAATATAACTCCAAACAAATAACCAGTCACACGACCAACTGATCACAATGGCACACAAGACATTTATAAGCTAAGAAAAATAGGACAAGAAAGTCCTGCTGCTGATGTTAGTCTGGTAATGAAAGGTTCAGAAACTAAATTGAAACAAGCTTGCAGAGCAAACCATTGCTAAAATCTAAAGCCAGAGCTACAAGTTTTTTTTTCTATTATTTCAAATGAATTTAAATAATTTGGGTTTGATTTAGTCAGTCCATAATCTTCCCAAGATGGACAGGTTGAACTTTTTTTTTTTAATAAATTTTTTATTGATTTTTTAATTATACAACAAACTTCAACATGATGCATTTACATACACAAACAACAAAAAAAATAATCCAAGTTAATACATTTTTGAAAACGCTCGGCAGTCCCCGCCTTGCCTCCACCCTCATCCACTTCCTATCCTCCCTCTAAACCCACAGCCTCTCCTCTTTCCTCCTTTCCACCTACCTACATCCCCTCTCCCTCCTCGAGAGCAGTTTGGGGTACCAGCCGAGCATCTCCTCTTCTCGATATAATAATTATTAACCTATAACATATAAATACATCAACTCTTATAATTTCTATCCCCTAATCCCCTTCCCCACTGGACTTCCCGGAACCAAATACAGGACTAAAACACATCCCATTCCATATCTAAATCACACTTTAACTAAACATAATACAATCAATTTATTACATACTTTAACTCTAATAATACAATTGGTAAAAACAGTAAATCTACTCAAAAACTATATGATATTTATTCATTCCATACTTTCTCTAGATATCCACCTTCAGCATATAAACTATACAAAACAATTTTTTAAAAAAAAATCTTTCCTTTAATTTCTTCACTCTCAAGTCAATACTTTCAAGAAAAAAAGCTTTTATTATTATTACTAACATAATACATATAAACCAATACTTCCTTTCTTCAAAGCTAAAAAAAAATAAAATAAAATCCCAATCTTAAGTTTATCAAATATTTTAAATCTTTCAAAATACAATGAAATCCTTACAAACCTCCTTTTATATTATTTCAAATATTAAAATAATTCCTTTTCCATAACAGAATCAAACCATTCACATTCAACGTTATCAACTTAACCATCCTTTGGCTTGTGAAGCTTATTAAGCATTCCCTGCAAGTCTGTCGTTACAGATCTCTTTGGCCTCGCACCTCCCACTGGCTCCGAAGTCGGTGAATATATTGTTGACACAGTTTCTTTTTGTTCTCTCTCTTTATGCCTATAAGCTGCATGAGTCATTCTTTGCTCCTTAGGATTCACTCCCAACTTTTGTTGATTCTGAGGATCTCCAACAGAAAGTGACATGGCCCCAGGCAATTCCACCACTAGTTGCTCCATCAGGTCTTCCTGTGCTTTAGATGCTGGTGATGGTGGTAAATCAGCTTTCAGGACTGATAGATAAAAATCTTTAGCTTTTAGAACAGAATTTAATTTATATCTGGTCCCTGCATAATTTACCACAATGCCCACAGGAATCTCCCATCTGAAAGGCATCTGCCGCTTCTTTAACTCCTGGGCCAAAAAATTATAATCCTTTCTTCCTCTTAAAATCTTAGAAGGTATTTCTTTTAAGAGTATAATATCTTGTGCAGCAATTTGAAATTTCTGCTGATAGAAAAGTTGTATAATTTCATTACGGCGTACTCTTGTGGTAAAATAAACAACCATATCTCTAGGTATATTTCTCTGACATGCAACCAAGGAGTTTACTCTAAAAAAAATTTCTATTTTTCCATAGATCACCTCTGGGTTGCATTCCAAAGTCAGGGTGACAATTTCCTCTTTAAGTTTCTCTTGTGAATCCTCCTTAAGACCTCTTATTCTCAGAGCAAATTCCATTGCTTTATATTGTAACATTATTTATTTATTTGTTTATTTATTTATTTATTATTTGGATTTATATCCCGCCCTTCTCCTCGTAGGACTCAGGGCGGCTGACAATCAATTAAAATACATAAATAACAATACAAATTTAAAATTAATTAAAAGAGATATTTAAATATTGTCCGATTTAAAATATAATTAAAACCCCTCTAAAAATTACCCTAGGCCAGTCCTGCAAGCTGGAAT
>NW_015387335.1:0-12342 GCF_001527695.2 Protobothrops mucrosquamatus
AAATAATCCAGGTTTGGATATAAATGCGGGCTGCATTTCATTAATTATCTTCAGCTAAATAAAAGAACAAATCAAATGCAACTTCGGTTATGTTCCAGGCTCTGGCAACCTTTTGGAGGTTAAATTGTCTGTTACATGGCAGGAATGACTGTCAACAGTCTTGTTCTTATTCATTGGCTGTAAGACAAAAACATAAGCAAAATATTAACATTGAATTCTTTATTTGGGGATAGCTACCTCCTCTCTCATTATGTAATGACCATTGTCCTCTTGGAAAAAGAAAGAACAAGATCGAAGGGCGGAAATTTTGCTGCTACACTTGTGCGCCGTGTCCAGAAAAGATGATATCTAGACAAATGGGTAAGATTCATGGCATCCCAATGGAACCAGGTCTGAAAGCCTGAATCCCAGTTAACAAGAATCTCTTCAACATTATTGCTTGCTGTATTAATGCATCACAAAGGAGGAAAAGGAAGAGACATCAGTGATGTCTTCTACCTTAGCGGTCCCCAATTTTTGCAGCTTGGTGGACAGGCAAGGGTGTTGAGGGAGAGGTTCTATGTGAGTGGCAGGCGTGCATGAGCAACTCCATTTGCGCAAGTGGCAGTCATCACTGATGTCTCTTTCTTACCCTTTTCCTCCTTTGCTTACTTGCCGCTTACGTGGCCTGGTTCCAAATGGGCCACGGCCCAGTAGCGGGCCATCGCCAGGAGGTTGGGGACCCCTGCTCTACTCCATCTTTCTATCCTTGAGATTGAATCACATTCAAATGATGGTGCACATCACATAAAGGAAGCAGTAATCAAGTAGCTCCTGTTCTCCTATCCTCTAGTGCTACTGCAAGTTTTTCAGGATCTAAAGTATCAAAAATCTCTTTTCTCTTTCCCATTAGTTGGCACACGTTTAGAAAATGGGACATGTTATTGCTCAGAAATGTTATAAAACCTAGTGTACTTGAAAATGCCAAGAACATCTAAGTAGTGTTTCCCTACAGTACTCGTTTTTAAAATGTAGGTTGAAGAGAGAGTTACAAAAGAATTTAGACAACACTTACATTGCAGGTAAATACAGAGAAGCAATTCTGAAACTTTTGAAAAGTTTGAGTCTGTTCAGAAACACTTTCCTTCTTTTCAGACATGGAGAATTGTGACAATTGTCCAAAGTATCAATTTCCAAATGAAGCTCATGATGAGTGCATTCCAAAGACAATGAATTTCCTCTCCTTTGAAGAGCCACTGGGCATTACTCTGGTTTCTCTGGCTCTTCTCTTTTCCCTAGTTACAGCTTTGGTGTTTATAATCTTCATCAAGCAACGGGATACTCCCATTGTCAAAGCCAACAATCGCAACCTCACCTATATTCTACTTATCTCTCTCTTTCTCTGTTTCCTCTGCTCACTTCTGTTCATTGGACAGCCCAATAAGGTGACCTGCCTCCTCCGACAAACAACATTCGGTATCATCTTCTCTATTGCAATCTCTTCTATATTGGCCAAAACCATCACAGTTGTTGTAGCGTTCCTAGCATCAAAGCCAGGAAGCCTATTCCACAAATGGGTGGGGCAAAAGTTGGCCTATTCTATTATCTGTGTCTGTTCCTTCATTCAAGTAAGTATTTGTGCCATTTGGCTTGGTACTTCTCCCCCATTTCCAGATTTGGACATGGAGACACTCTATGGAGGAATCATCACAGAATGTCACGAAGGCTCCATCATCATGTTTTACTGTGTTTTGAGCTACATGGGCCTCTTGGCTCTTCTCAGCTTCACTGTGGCCTTCCTAGCCAGGAAGTTGCCAGACAGTTTTAATGAAGCCAAGTTCATCACTTTCAGCATGCTGGTTTTCTGCAATGTTTGGTTGACCTTTGTCCCCAGCTACCTGAGCACCAAAGGGAAATACGTGGTGGCTGTGGAGATCTTCTCTATCCTGTCTTCCAGTGCTGGCTTACTGGGTTGCATCTTTATCCCCAAAATCTATATAATTATACTGAGGCCTGAGCTCAACACTAGAGAGTATTTAACATGTAAGAAATAGAAAAAAGAACAAAATCTAATTTTTACAAGCAAATACTAATTGGATGTGTACATACAGTATTACCTCTCTCATATATGAGTAATCTGACAGAGCCACTTTGAATTTTTCTCTCCAAACTCAATTAATAGAAAAGTAAATCTGTTAGGAAACATATTATCCATGTAGCTAATAAAGTCTGAATAAATTTGACTTTCTTTCACCACAGATGGTGATGGTTATTTGGGGAGAGGAATACTTTAATTTTTTTCAGGGAAGCAATTTTCTGTGTGATTTAGTTGTTCTTTTGGGGTTTTCAATGTTTCCCATACCAATTCTATGAGTAAGAAAAGAACTGGGTCATTATCAAATTGACATTAGAAAGAATATACTATGAACAAACCTCAAGATTCATTAGATTCTTGAGTGATTTTTCTGTCTTCTATAAAACCATTGACTAATTGGATTTTGTCACCAAAGCTGATAATACATTCACTATTGAACTCTTTGCTTGACCCCCAACTCAATACATAAATCTTGCCAGCTGTACATTACTTTTGAGGAATTATGTTAATGGACGGTTCTTGATAACAGGAAACTTTTAATACAATAAAGAAAGATTTCTCTGTTGCAGGTGAAATCAAGTATTTCCAAATGTAAACCTTGCCTTTTTGTGGTTTTGCTTGATTAGAAAAGGAGGAGATAGGGTAGTATTGTGATCCTGATTTCAGGTAAAGCAATCAAATCAGTCTGAAGGAACTTTCAAAAAGTCTTAATGAAACCTTAATCCATCGTACTGCACATGATGTGACATTCTGGAAATTTTTTGCAGTACAGCCATCAGTATATTTCTGGAACCATCTAAATATATCGGAATAGGCTGGACCAGGCCTTCATATTTCCATTCCTAATTATCAAGCTGGATCCTTCTAGAAGTTGCAAAAGGTTCTGCCTTGTTCCACACATTCTCTTCTGAAAGAAGCCATTTGATTTCTCAGATATTCAGGGGAGATGCATCTTTCCATCCAGTTACATTCTTTCTTGGCAAGAACTTTGGATCCCAATGACATAGGGATTACATGTCTCCTCCCAAAAAGTGGACTGTCCAGTTTAGCAATATTATGATTTGAGGGGTCCTTGGTGCTCTCTGAGCTTCCTTGTTTTCTTGCAGACATTTCATAATCCAACTAGGTAACATCATCAGTGCTAGTAAAGGAGTCTGTTTGCTGTCTGTTTACATTTTGGTGTCTTGCCTGTCTGGTGGGTCTTAGAGATTCTTTGGTTGGGCTGTCTACTAATGGCTTTTTGGCAGTTTCTTGACTAGGGTATTGCTTACTTGATTGTTGGTCAGAAGGTGACCCTGGATTTAATCTATGCTGTTCTGAGTGCTGATTATTGATGAGGAGGTGCTAGAGTCTTTTACTGTTTGGGGCTGGTTGAATGTCTCTTTTGCATAATCTATAGATGTTGTTAATGTCTATGTGCCTATTGATGGCTGATTTGTCAGAGTGCCAGGCTTCTAGAAATTCCCTGGCATTTTTTAATTTGGCCTGGT
Source organism: Protobothrops mucrosquamatus (assembly GCF_001527695.2). Classification (NCBI taxonomy): domain Eukaryota; kingdom Metazoa; phylum Chordata; class Lepidosauria; order Squamata; family Viperidae; genus Protobothrops; species Protobothrops mucrosquamatus. The sequence continues at coordinate 3,565 of NW_015387335.1, forward strand.
CTAAGATTGTCACATTTTCTCAATTGAAACTATGGTTAAATCTGTCTATATGTTGTGAAATTAAAGAATTTTCGTCATGCCTTTTGACTGCCAATTGGTGTTCATGGATGCGTTCTGCCAGTCTTCTGCCTGTTTGTCCTACATAGTGGTTGTTGCAGTTCTTACATTGTATGTAGTAGATTATTCTTGTTTTTTCTTCTGGGGCTGCTGGGTCTTTGGGTTTACTTAGGATGTTTTGAAGGGCTTTAGTTGGCTTGTTTGCTATGCTGATTCCATGTGGTTGTAGTGGTCTATTTGCAGTTTCTGAGATATTCTTGTTATATGGCAGTGTAATTCTTTTTAGGGTTTGTGTTGGTTGTGCTGTATTGGGTTGAGTGGTCAAGGACATTTTGATAAAGTTGTGTGTGTATTCATTTTGTGGGAATGTGTTATATAGATGCTCCATTTCCTTTTTATATTATATTATGACTTCCCATCTAGATGGAACTTTTCTATCTCATGGCATCTGCTGATCAAACAATACTAATAGATAATCATGAGGAATTAAAACAGTTCCTAAATATGTTAGCTTACTAAAGGTGCATTTAATACTAATTCTGACTACCACTTTATGTGGATTAGAGCAGTTTTATCTTTCTGCTCTTCCTCTTTGATTGCGTTTAACAGGCCACTCTGAGAAATTATAGACCTCAAGGTCAGCTCTTCAAGCTTCTCCCAGAGCAAATGGCAAAAGCTTCCTGTGGCATCTCACAAACATGTTTGCTTCACCATTTCAATGAGAAGTTACCATATCTCAAGTTATCACACACACTGTGATTAAATCACCAGGTCAATCCTCCAGTGGCTCTCAAGATGCTTCTGAAGAAATTACCGGGGGGGGGGGGGATTCCAGAATAGATATATATATCCAATACATTGTTCCCTGCTGGGGGCCATTCCTCAAAACTGGTTGAAGTGTTCCCCAACCATTGCAAGGTCAATAAGAGAACTGCTGCCATTGGTTGGGTTCTTAGGGTTTTATATTTGTTGTTCATAGCACAAATATGTATATATAGTCATTGTGGCTTTTGTGCTAATATTTTTAAACTGTTGATTAGACAATGCCAAGTCCATTTGGCAGCTGATAAATTCTCTTTTAATTTCAATAAATTAAACTAGCTGCATCATTTCACATATGTGAGATATATGCCTTCACACTTCACACCAATATGCTAACTCACTGGTTCTATCAGCTCAACAGGACAACTGTCTTGGAAGAATTTGTATAAGACAAATGAAGAGAGACTGGGAGACTGAGAGAAAATATTGTGGTGGCCAAGGTCTTATGGTGGTTCTTTAAACTGCAAGTTAAGAAAGAATGAAAAATTAGGTACAGTATTAGAGTTGAGAGCAACTCTGTTCTTTCACACTTTGGCATCAAGACCTAGTTAAGCTTAAGACAACAGTTCAGATCAAATATTGAAGCATGGCATATTCTTAAGACAGATACCAAGCAGTGGTATCACTGTCTATAGCATCCTGTTTGAATCAAGGCAATACAGGATAGACCAAATGAGCAGGAATGTTGGGTATTATTGCCGTATTTTTGCTTCAGGAATTGGCCATGAAGGTACAACCTCTTAAATGCACTGGAGAGGAAGCCCTTAAAATTCCACAGGAATGGTACCAGGATGGAGAACTTCTCATTGGTGGATTGATGTCCCATGTCCATTACTTGTTCCCCGAATTTAGTTTCAACAGACATCCTTTTGAAGAATCAGTTGACCTCCCATTGTAAGAAATCACTCTCTTATCTGATTTTAATCTAATCCATCTCTATTCTTTCCATCCATATAAAATAGGGAGGTTCTTTCAATGTGCCATATGTTTAAAGATATAAGGTGTCATGGACATATCCTTTACAATAGCTTGAAGTCCACCTGATCTACTTCAAAAAGATTATGGGGCATCTTGCAATCTTTGAAAGAGCATTTCAAAGTTGAATACAAAAGTTCACAAGAAGGGTAGAAATGTGGGCTCTTTTACTCACAATCTTTTCTGAAGAAATAAGAAGGAATGAGGACATGGAAGGAAAAGTGAATTCATAACCATATGGCTATGTTCTTCAGCTTTACCTTCTTCATCAATAAGATCTGTAATATTTTCTCCCAAATTTATTCCACTCAGCTTAGATTCTTTCTACAGTAAATTAGAAAAAAATCTCATTGAAAAATCAACCCATTCTGTTTCTTCCAACTGAGTAACCTGTCTTCTCTTCAGAATCTGGGCACATATCTTCTGAGAATTAGTGATTAATGCCATCAATTATTTTTTTTAATTTCAAAGGGCAAAATATTTAGTTTTTACAACACTTTTGATCTCATTCTGCAGGAGGTCCTCGTAGTTATAAGATGAATGTTTTGTAGTTAAGGATTGAATAACAGTTTAGTAAGGACTAAAACTTGCATGGAGAGTATAATATGACAATAAACTCTCCTTTCTAAGGGCAGGAAAAATGAGAATTCTTTTGTAAACCTCTTCTACATGACAACTATTAAGATATTTCAGGAATTTTATCATGTCAACCTTCTATAAAGTCTTTCATGGTTTCTCCAATTATTCCATGCATGACTTTATATTCAGTCATGCTGAAGACTTTTCCTTTAATGTTTTTTGGTATCCCAGTTAAAATACCTCTTTATGCTTCATATAAAGATATGAATCTTGAATCTAAAGAGATAAATTGTTGGAATTCAGCAATATCTCTAATACACACAATGCAAGGACAGTCTAGGAAGGCAAAATCAAAACATGTTTATTGTTACTTTTTTTTCATTGGATATCTCTTCCTTAGTAGCATAATGCATAGCACAATTCTCTTTTGAAGCAAGTCACTTTATTTACAGTGTGATAACAAAGTTCTACCAACACATCTTGGCTTTAGTGTTTGCTGTGAAAGAGATCAACAAGGATCCTCACATCCTGCCCAACATCACTCTTGGATTCCACATCTATGACAGTTACTCTGATGCATTAATGACCTATCGTACTACTCTGGACCTGCTTTTTAAGTTGCATAAAATTGTCCCCAACTATATTTGTGGGGCTCTAAATAAAATTATGGGAGTCATCGGAGGGATGAGCCCTGAAACTTCCATACGCATGGCAGAAATTTTGCAGCTTTTCAAGATCCCACAGGTTAGACCCATAAATAAAAATCTCAAAATTATAACAATCACACAGATGGTCTGCTTTGGATTTCCCCTTCAAGAAGCAACTTGATGGTTATCAGTAAAGAGACATAAAGAAATTAGGATAAATAGAAATAAAGAAATTAGGGTAAAGTGTGGACTTTGATTAATCCATGTTTCTCTTTAATATATAGCTGCTTTCAGTAAGATACAGAATTTTAGTGCATAGCTGTTTGAACCTCCAGGCTAATGCTAGCTGTCATCAACTGCCTCATTGATTTCAATTCATATATATTAAGCATAATGTACACAAACATCTGTGTTTTATAAAATGTGGGGGACAATACATGGAAGAAATATTGACCTGGGAAGAACTAAAGGATTTGATTCTTTAAATTCAAATAGAGGTAATCATCGACTTACAACCACAATTGAGCCCAAAATTTTTTATTGCTAAGTTAACTTTGTTAAGTGAATTTTGCTCCATTTACGACCTTTCTTACGGCCACAATTCTTAAGGGAAACACTGCAGTTGTTAAATTAGTAACCCAATTGTTAAGTGAATCTGGTTTTCCCATTGACTTTGCTTGTCAAGAAGGTCGCAAAAGGTGATCACATGACTCCAGGACAATACAATGGTCGTAAATGTGAGTCGGCTCCCAAGTGTCTGACTTTTTATCATGTGACCATGAGGATACTGCTATGGTCGTGTGAAAAAGTCATAAGTCACTTTTTTCAGTGCCGCTGTAACTTTGAAACAGTCACTAAATGAACTGTTATAAGTTGAAGTCTACATGCACTTAAATTACCTTTAAGAAAAAGATTTGAAATGATGATGACTATAATTATGATAATACTATAGATAGACAGACAGACATATAAGATTCAAAAATGATATCTCCATTTTGGGGAGATCATGGAACAAAATAAAAAAATTAAGCATCCATATTTTTAAAAATAAAGTGGTTTAAATCAATAAAAATGTATCTTTCTCATCGTTCTTCCTTTCTCGCACTCCTCCTTTCTTTTCTTTAGATTTCATATGGATCATTTGAATTGGCAGTGACTGATGAATCGCGTTTCCCCCCTTTTTATCGCATGGCCCCTGATGAAACTCTCCAGTACAAGGGTTTAATCCAGCTCCTTCTCTACTTTGGGTGGAAATGGGTAGGATTTGTCATTGTCGATGACAAACATGGAGAACATTTCATACAAACCCTGGAACCCATGCTCTCGCGAAATAAAATCTGCTCCGAATTCACCGAAAGAGTTGACAGAAATTTTCATTTTTATCAACTCTTTGAAATGGTCGAACGGACGGTGAGCCACGTTGCTGTGTTCACAGAGAAAACAGCTAATGCCGTTATTATACATGGAGAAAATATAGTCTTTATGTGGCTGGCCTCTACTCTATTGGTGACCAAATTTTTTCCTCTGACAACTTCTAATTTTTCACAACAATATTCTGCAAGCAAAGTGTGGATCACGATGGCTCAAAATGATTTCACATTACATTCCTTACAAAGAGCTGTTGATATGCAAATGTTCCATGGGGCTATTTCCTTCTCCATTAGCAAAAAGGAACTTCCAGGTTTCCAACCGTATATACAGACTGTCACCCCTTCTGGGGCAAATCAAGATGGCTTTATTAAAGATGTCTGGAAACAAGCTTTTGGCTGCTCAGTATCAAATAATGATTTTTCTGAAGATGAAGAATGCACTGGAGAAGAAAAATTAAAGGACCTTCCTGCACCCTTCTTTGAAACCGGCATGCTTGGCCATAGTTATAGTACCTACAATGCCGTCTATGCTGTGGCTCAAGCCTTACATACTGCTTACACAATTAGGACACATCAGAACTTACGAAAGGACAGGGATCAAGTGCAATCAAAGATTGTAGAAGCCTGGCAGGTAAGATTTCTCTTTATCAATGTTCTTTAAAAAGATTCTCTATAGTTACAGCCGAGTAGCAGGACTTAAGGAAATAAAGAGTGCAGAGAAGAGCAACAAAGATGATCAGGGGACTGGAGGCTAAAACATATAAGGAACGGTTGCAGGAACTGGGTATGTCTAGTTTAATGAAAAGAAGGACTAGGGTGACATGATAGCAGTGTTCCAATATTTGAGGGGCTGCCACAAAAAAGAGGGAGTCAAGGCTATAGGGTTTCCTGCTTGAGTAGGGGGTGGACTAGAAGACCTCCAAGGTCCCTCCCAACTCTGTTATTCTGATTTTTTTTATTCCTGGGAGGGGGGAAGACTCCAAATTTTAAAAACAGGTGTTATTTGAGATCATTAGGAAGTGTATTTGTTTCTCTTTAAGCCTTATACTTTTTTTCTGTAAGCTCCACCCATTTCTGCAGAGAATTTCCTTCAATAACAATGTTGGAGATGAAATTAAATTAAATGAAGATGGAGCATTACAAGCTGGATTTGACATTGTAAACCTGGTCACTTTCCCAAACAACTCTTATATTAACATCCCAGTTGGAGAAATAGATCCACAAGCTCCTTCAGGAAAATCCTTCCTCATTCATCAAGACAAAATCCAGTGGCATCATGAATTCACTCAGGTACCATAACAATAACATGGGCTAAAAGAACCGAGTTAATATACACTGCTTTTTACACCCCTAGCCTTTCCTTTAGCCCATAGTTAGTTTAGCCTGTAGATAGTTCCTTTAGCAACTATCTTATAGGCTCCAAGTCCAGTTTGCTCCATCTATGGCAAAGGTGTGCAAAAGCAGGTGTATTATTGGACTGTTTAATGGTAGATATTCTCATTCTTTAGAGTTTCCAAACCTGTGCAAAGAAATGTATTTTCCCCCTACTGAATGTGGGATCTACAGCATCAGGTTGCAGAACAGAAGGAAGTATTGTTATCTAAACCTTCATTCCTGATAATAGAATTATTTATTGGTAAAGTGTAATTGAACACACAAGGAATTTGTCTCCGGTGCTAAGCTCTCAGTGTATATACAAACAACTGAGTNATAAGTCATAGGTCATAAATCATAAGATACAAACAACTGATAAATCATAATATACCAATAGGAGAACCATAGTATGAGTTACAAATTTTTAAAAGTATATAAAGACAAGGAACCATACTAAGACACAAAGCAATACAAAAGAGCGGAGACAGTAGAGAAAACAACCTAGATTTGAACAAAGAAAAAACAGAAAAGTTTATCCATCTTCTTTGTCAACGGTCTGGGTAAATAGCACATTTTCAGACTTTTCAAACAAACATAGGATGGGGGCCACTTGAATTTTGGAGAAGCTTTATTCCAGATGGCAGGTGCTGATAAAGAGAAGATGCCCTTCCACGGTCCCAATAAATGGCATTGTTAAATTGATGGAACCCAGACTGTGCCAACCATGCTAGATCAAACCAAACAGGCAGATACTATGGGGGACAGGCAGTGCCTCGTGTAATACCAATATCACTTAAATTTATATTTCACTTCACTGTGCTTAACAGTCCTCTCTAAGTGGTTTACAAAGTAAGCATATTGCTCCCAACAATCTGTGTCCTCATTTTACCAACTTGGGAAGGACTGAAGGCTGAATTCTGAGATGGTCAGGATCAGAGAAATCGAACTCCTGGCAGTGAGCAGTGAGTTAGTCCGCAATACTGCATTCTAACCACTGCACCACCACTGCTCTTCAGGGCCTATACTTTTAGGGTTTTATAGTTAGTAACTGACACCTTGAATGTGGAAGAATTGGGGAAATAATCAACTTTAGATATGCATATGGAATGTATTTCATTCATTAAACTTCAACTAAACTAAAAAATAAATGAAATACATCTTCCTGGTTTCAGCCACCTTTCCAAGGTTAAATTGTCTGAGCCTGCTTCATGGCCTGGCTGGCTGTCACCAACTTCATTCTTACTCATTGGCTATAAGACAAAAATAAAACAAAAACCAAAAGGTTAATACTGACCACTTTCTTTATTTGGGGATAGCTACCTCCTGTCTCGTTATGTAATAATCCTTGTCCTCTTGGAAAAAGAAAGAACAAGATCGAAGGGCGGAAGTTTTGCTGCTATGCTTGTGCTTGGTGTCCAGAAAAGATGATATCCAGACAAATGGGTAAGAGTCATAGCATCTTGTCTGAAAGTTCATTTCTGCAGCCTGGTTTTAAAAAAAATTCTTCCGTATTATTGCTTGGTTTCTTGATGCGCTTCAAGCCAGCTTGTTCACCATTTCCTAGCTTGAATAATGAAATCTGAAGATGTTTATGTTAATGGCCGCTAAACATTAAAAACAAAGGAACATCTCTCAGGTATGGTATCCTTCAGCCATCCTGATTGCATTGAAAGAGGAGCTAAAAGAATGTTCCTTTGTTTCATTTTATCTCTAGTCATTGGTCTGGTCAATTAGAAGAAGTCATACTATCTCTGTTTTTGAAAACATTTAAACAGAACACAGTAACTATGGATAATTCAATGCCCTGAAAAATAGCATGTCTCTCTCTCTCTCTCTCTGTGTGTGTGTGTGTGTGTGTGTGTATCCCTTTTCTTTTTGTATTAATAATATCACTATATCAGTCTTCTTTTTATATTATTTTATTATTATTTTTAAAAAACATATATATATAAACTAACATAAATTTTCAGTTGAAAGAAAAATAAACAAATAGAGACAGAAAGATAAGAAGAAAAGGTATTAATAGATAGATAAATAGATAGATAGATAGGGAGAGAGAGAGAGAGAGAGAGAGAGAGAGAGAGAGAGAGAGAGAGAGAGAGAGAGAGAGAGAGATACAAATTCTGACTTCCAACTTCTTCTTCCAAGGATATAAGAAACACTTAAATTCAGCTCTAAAACTATCATATAATGTGCATTTTAACAGTTATCAAATCCATCAAGTCATAATTTGGTGGGTTTTTTAACACTTTTTAACACTTCCTGTAAAAAGTCCATAAAAGGCTTTCAATTATAGAGGAATTTCTTCAGTGATTTTTCTCTCTCAAGAACTATTAATTTTAGCCATCATTGCCAGTCCTGACCTTAGCTAACCATTCTCTTGATGTGTGTATCGCATTGTGCTACCGTATTCACACATAAAACTAAAGCACCGTGTGCCTTTTTTTGCCACCACTTTATCCACGAATCGTAATATAAAAATTTATATTAATTTTTAAATTTTATTGAATTAAATTTTAATTTCATCCAATATTGCTCGGCTTTTTTGCAACTCTCTACCAAGGGTACTAAAATGTTTCTACTTGAGTTTTATTTTCACTTAAAGTAGGATGAAATCAGAAACCTGGAAGGAAAGCAGCATGAGTTGATTATGGGGGAAGTCATTTTCAGGGATCGTTAAAGCAAAATGTTGCACACAGGACATAAGGACAGGCCATCACAACAAGCAAAAACCTACAATTGCTCAAAATAGAGGGGAATTATTAGTTTGTGATGAACCAATACAAATGGGTTCTTCTCTTCCAGTATAATCATATATTCACACAGGAAAAAAAGATGTCAGTGACATCTTCTAGCCCACAGGTTGGCAACCTGCGGCTCCAGAGCCGCATGCAGCTGAGCCTTCCCCTGTGGCTCCCAGCTTCCTCTGCCATTTGCAGAGAGAGACAGAGACA
>NW_015387335.1:14163-27270 GCF_001527695.2 Protobothrops mucrosquamatus
TCTGCCATTGGCCCGAGACAAAAATTAGATCCAGCGTGTGTCCACCCGTGTGAGTAGGGGCATGAATTAATTGGGTCAAGTCCAAGGCCGTCATGGAAGCCAAGAACTCCTGAGCTGCCGCCGACGTCCCACCCGCCGATGGCAGGTTGAAATCCCCCAAGACCATAAGTCTGGGGGTCCCAACCGCCACCCCGGCTATTACATCAGCCAGCTCAGGCAGGGCTGTTGATACATAGCAGGGAGCCAAGTATATAATCAACAAGCCCACTTGCACCCCTTGCCCCCATTTCACAAGGAGGGACTCCACGCCGTCTATCTGAGGCACAGTGGTCTCCCTTGGACAAAGGCCCTCCTTTATAATGACCGCTACCCCCCCGCCCCTACCCCGGGTCCTCGGCCGATGGAATGCCTGAAAACCCGGTGGGCAGATGTCTACCAGTGGTACTCCACCTTCTACGCCCAGCCAGGTCTCAGTAATACCTGCCAGGTCCGCGCCCCCCTCCAAGATAAGATCCTGTATGAGGGGGGCCTTATTTACCACGGACCTGGCATTACATAACATCAGCCGATGGTCCCGGGCTGGAGGGTCTAAGTCTCCTGGAAACCGAGTGGAGACCTGAGGACCGGAGCGCCCACAAGTTTGTAAATAGCGTGTGCGTGCTCCCCCAACCTGATATGGTCCTCTGCTCCCGCCATATCTGCCTCTCCCACTGACCGTACTAATTCCTCCCTTCTCCGTCAACCCCCCAACCTCCCCCCCCACCCTTTCTACACCGCAACCCCCAGACATGGCTGGTCCTGACCTAAGGGGAACCTCCCCCCTCCCACCCACCCTGGTTCCCCCTAAAAATTTGTTAAAACACCCCTGTAAAAAAGCTCTCAAATTGGACAATTTAGATAATTTTTTGTTTGTAACTGCTGCATGCCACCTCTCGGGGTTCCACACCCCATCCTCAAGGTAGGCCCTAGAAATGTTACTGGGCCAGGCCTGCGCGAGGGGTGAGTCGCGCAGGACCAGCAGGACCATCTTGGGGTACATAGGTCCAGCAACGGGAGTCCATGGCACAGAAGGGAAGATGTTGTTTGGCAGTTCTCTGTCTCTGTCTCTCTCTCTCTCTCTGTGTGTGTGTGTGTGTGTGTGTGTTTGTGTGTGTGTGTGTGTGTGTGTGTGTGTGTGTGTAAAAGAGAGTGGACTCACAGTGTTCTCTGACAAGCTGAAAAGCTTTTTGGGCGGGGCTCCTCCCTTTGCTGCGTCTCTGCAGGAAGCAGGAAGCAGGAAGGGCAGGAGAGAGCTAGCTAGCCCAGCTATGCTGACTCAGGAATTCTGGGAGTTGAAGTCCATGAGTCATAAAAGAGCTGAGGTTGCCTACCCCTGTTCTCTTGTTGGAGAACAGCTTGAAGCCAGCTTGCCAGGTGAGCAGAAGATGGAGAGAGGGAGAGGGGGGGAGAGAAAGGGAGAGGGAGAGGAAAGAGAGAGAGAGAGAGAGAGAATGGGGAAAGAGGACTGGCAGACCAAGGGCAGAAAGAGAGAGAATAACACTGCATATATCCTTTTTTACCTTTAGGAGATATATAAATAAAGGTATAAAAGGTAAAATAAAGGTAAAAAAGGATATATGCAGTGTTATCTTCATTTTAGATATCAAAAGGATTTTGCGGCTCCCAGTGTTTTGTTTTTGGTGGGAAACGGGTCCAAGTGGCTCTTTGAGTGTTTTGGGTTGCCTACCCTTGTTCTAGCCCATGTCTCTATCCTTGAGGTAGAATCTAACTCACATTAAACAAGCAGTCATCAAATATGACACTTTCTACTCTCCTATTTCTATTCTGCTATTCTCCAACATCCAGTCAGAGCTGAAGAAGCTTCTTGGATGAGAAGCAAAATGTCTTCAAAAAAACAACAACAAGAAAGTCCAGTTGCCTCATGAAAAAGCATATTTGGGAGGAAAATCTAAATATTTTTTCCTACAGCACTCATTTTTAAAATGTAGATTGAATAGATAGGTATAGAATAGATAGGTATAGAAAATTTTAGGAAACATTTAGATTGCAGGGATATCTGGACAAGCAATTCTGAAACTTGGGAAAGGTTTGATTCTTTTCAGAAACTCTTTTCTTCTTTTCAGACATGGAGAATTGTGACAGTTGTCCAGAGCATCAATTTCCAAACCAAGCTCACAATGAGTGCATTCCAAAGACACTGAATTTCCTCTCCTTTGAAGAGCCACTGGGCATTATTCTGGTTTCTCTGGCTCTTCTCTTTTCCCTAGTTACAGCTTTGGTGTTTATAATCTTTATCAAGCAACGGGATACTCCCATTGTCAAAGCCAACAATCGCAACCTCACCTATATTCTACTTATCTCCCTCTTCCTCTGTTTCCTCTGTTCACTTCTATTCATTGGACAGCCCAATAAAGCAACCTGCCTTCTCCAACAAACAACATTCGGCATCATTTTCTCTATTGCAATCTCTTCTATATTGGCCAAAACCATCACAGTTGTTGTAGCATTCCTAGCATCAAAGCCTGGAAGCCTATTCCACAAATGGGTGGGGCAAAAATTGGCCTATTCTATTATCTGGTTCTGCTCCTTCATTCAAATATCTATTTGTATTGTTTGGCTGGGAACCTCTCCCCCGTTTCCAGATTTGGACATGGAGACACTCCTTGGAGAAATCATAGTCAAATGTCATGAAGGCTCCATCACCATGTTTTACTGTGTCTTGGGCTATATGGGCCTCTTGGCTATTCTCAGCTTCACGGTGGCCTTCCTAGCCAGGAAGTTACCAGACAGTTTCAATGAAGCCAAGTTCATCACTTTCAGCATGTTGGTTTTCTGCAGTGTTTGGTTGACCTTTGTCCCTACCTACCTGAGCACCAAAGGGAAGTACATGGTGGCTGTGGAGATCTTCTCTATCCTGTCTTCCAGTGCTGGCTTACTGGGATGCATCTTCACCCCCAAAATCTACATAATTATACTGAGGCCTTCACTCAACACTAGAGAGCATTTAATACAAAAGAAATGAAAAAGAACAAGATTGTATTTTGAACAAGTGAATACTAATTGGGTGTATATGTGCAGCCATTTTCATATACAAGAATGAATGAGTAATTTGATGAAGCTGTACAAACATTTCAAATAGTTACATGGAATATCTGTGTACAAATTTGATTAGTACATCCAAAAGTAATTTATTAGGAAATAAATTATCTATATAGGTAATGAAGTAAAAACAAACTCAATTGAATTTGTCTTTCACCTTAGAGTTTGATGGGTTTTTTGAGGGGGAGGGGTTATATTAATTTTTTATCAAGGAATTTTTCCATATGATTTAATGAAATTGTTCTGTTTGGGTTTTCAATAGTAATAAGAAAAGAATTGGCCACTACCAAGATAAACATTACAAAGAATAGTGTGATTCTTTGTAGATTATTGAGTGTTTTTCCTAACCATTAAAAGCCACTTACTAATTGAATTTTGCCACCAAAGCTGATAATACAGTCAATTATCAAACTCTTTACAATACTTCCAACTTAATTAGAAGATGCATACCAGTTCAGCAATTATTTTAATGGACAATTCCTAATGGCATGAATTTTTCATTATATATAAAGAAATATTTCTTTTCCTCAGTGAAAATAAGTATGTCCTGAAGAAACCCTTGCCTTTTTGTGATTTTGTTAAGTAAATTAGAAAAGTAAGAGAAAGCATGATGTTGTGGCTAAAATTGGGCTTTAAAGATACAAGATAATTTTATTTACATGTCTACAAGCAATAATACACTATATTCTGGATCCCCAGCAAAGCTTTTAATACTTTGCTAAGCCCACATAAGCAAAAGTAAACCAGGGCTTATATACATTTGCTTATTTAAAAAGACAAAGGCAGAAACAGTGGAAATTATAGATGACATTAGAAAATTTTAGATTAACCGATCTATGTGACCATAATATTATTTATCTCTTCCTATTAGGTCAACATCCTAGCCATAACATTTTTGAGATATGGTCAGTAAAATAGATAGTCCTTGACATGTGACCACAATTGAGCCCAAAATTTCTGTTGTTGAGACAATTGTTAAGTTTTGCCCCATTTTATGACCTTTCTTGGCACATTGGATAAGTGAATCGCTACAGTTGTTAAGTTAGTAATATGGTTGTTAAGTGAATCTGGCTTCCCCATTGACTTTGCTTGTCCAAAGGTCTCAAAAATTAATCACATGACCACAGGATACTGCAACCATCATAAATAGGAGCCAATTGTCAAGGGTCTGAATTTTGATCACCTAACCATGTGGATACTGCAATGTTTGTAAGTTTGAAAAATGTTATAAGTCACTTTTTTCAGTGCCGTTTGTTATAACTTTGAACGGTCACCAACTGTTGTAAGTTGAAGACTAACTATAGAAACGATTTGGTTTTCTGAGTCACAGGTTCCTGACATAGTCTTTTTCTATCCTCACTCTTAGTCAGAGTTTAAATGCCCTGTACCATTTCACTTGTGGGAAGTGTGTGTCCGTGATCTCAACATGGACTAGCAATATATATTAACATTTCAATTATGAATAGGTACCGGTATATTTTGCAGCCCAAATGCTGCAACTCTTCGGGCCACCAGCAGATGGCGCACGGACATTGATATTCAGCGGATATTCAATGGAGGGAATGGGTGTTAAATATGGGAAAGGAAAGGAAAGGAAAGGGGAGGAGAAGAGGAGAGGAGAGGAGAGGAGAGGAGAAAAAAGAAAAAGAAAGGGCTGCCAATCCTATTTTTTATCTGAAGGGGAGGGGAGGGAAGAAAACCTTAATTTAGAAGGGCAAAGTATTTTGGAAACAGGAATTCAAAAAGCAGCTTTGGGGATTATGAAAAAGCCACAGGGAAAAGCAGAAAGAGAAGTAAAGAAGAGCTGGTTTGGGACAGAGAGGGAGGAAGAAGAGAGAAAAAGGAGAGGCAAAAAAACTGAAAGGCAACAGCTGGGAAAAGCAGAAAGAAGGAAGAGAAGGATGGAGATTTCCCAAAGAGCACAGCATTGAGGAGACAGCAAGCAACAGAATTCAAACTGTGCGCATGTACGGCTGCAGACCAAAAATGTAATTCTAAATATCAGCAACAAATATCATCAACTGCGAACTAAAATGTTTATAAAAGAACGCCTTCTAACATGGGATGCTGTAACCAAGTTTTTTTTTATACCCAAAGTTTTCTTATTGCCATTGAGCAAAATTGTACCCTCTTAAAGAGTATTTCTGACGATATAACAGCTAATTAAAAAGGATGTGTGTTCTTCTACAGTGGGGTTGGTTCTGTTAATGAGGAGGAGGAGCAATATAACAGTGTTTTTGCAGAGTAAGGAAGAGAGGCAGGTCAGATTGCAAGGCCATTATTTTTGTCCTGTCTCCTGGAATAGCATCAAACAACATAAGATAAGATAAGATGAGATGAGATGAGATGAGAAGAGAAGAGAAGAGAAGAGAAGAGAAGAGAAGAGAAGAGAAGAGAAGAGAAGAGAAGAGAAGATGATAAGATAAGATAAGATAAGATAAGATAAGATAAGATAAGATAAGATAAGGTAAGATAAGATAAGATAAGATAAGATAAGATAAGATAAGATAGATAAGATAAGATAAGATAGATAAGATAAGATAACCTTTATTGTCATTTTTTTACTGTGGGCACAACGGCACACATCAAAAATGAAATTTAGTTGCCCGCTCTCAAAGTGAAACACATACATGACACACACCTAAACATACTATGAACAACATATGTGTAGACCCACATCCCTACATATACATAGCAAATAAATATTAAATACTGTCCATCTTGAATATATAACGGAAGGAGGAAGCTTGAGAGTTCACCAGGTTAATGCTGTATGGAATGAAACTCTGGCTGAATCTGGATGTCCTGCTACGGATACCACGAAGCCCCCTCCCAGAAGGTAACAAGGAAAACAGGTCGTGAAGAGGATGTGTAGTGTCCCAGATAATCTTACGGACTCTGCTCAAGCAGCGCTTCTGTGCTATGTCCTGGATGGGAGGGAGGGAACTGCCAATGATCTTTTCGGCCATTCTCACCACTCTCTGCACCGCCTTCCTGTCTGAAGCAGTGATGCTTCCAAACCAGACTGTGTTGCTGTGTGACAGGATGCTCTCGATCGTCCCCCTGTAGAAAGTGGTCAGGACAGGGGAAGGAAGATGTGCTTTCCTCATGCGACGCAGAAAATGTAGGCACTGCTGTGCCCGCTTCACCATCCCATCTCCTACATCTCCAGACTTAGCAACTTTAAGACTTATGGACTTCAATTCCCAGAATTCCATGGCCGGCTGAGGAAATTTTAGGAGTTGAAATCCACAAGTCTTAAAGTTGGACACCCCAATAAGTCGTAAAACGGGGCAAAGCTCACTTAACAAGTGTCTCACTTAGCAACATAAATCTGCGGCTCAGCTGTGGTCGTCTGTCGAGGTATTACTTCTATTTATAAAAATGATAAAGGCAGGATATAAATAAATAAAAACTGTTTAAAAAAAAATAGCTGTCATGTTGACCAAAGAAGGGGTGTAGGGCAGAGGTCATGCTGGCGATCCGGAGGGAAGAGCAGCAGCTGGGAACGGGGACACACACAAATGCCCCCGTTTGCGCAGGCGAGCAGGTGTTAGCTGCTGCTGCTGCTAGCCCAGTGAGCATGCGCAAACGGGCAACGCAACCTGCACGGCACTAGCGGCCCCATTTGCATATGCGTGCAGGTGCTAGCCACCGCCCCTGCTAGCGCTGCATGCATGAGCAAACTAAGTGTGCAACCTATGCATGCTAGCAGCCCTGATTGCGTACAGGCACTAGCCACCACTGCTGCTAGCCCCACGCACATGCGCATACGGGTTTGCAGGCGCTAGCGCGAGTGGGGGTGAGTGCACGCACTGACCAGCCTGTCCTGCGGCCCGGTGGCCATTAGGCCATGGCCCAGCGGTGAGCCGCAGACCATAGGTTGGGGACCCTGGTATAGGGAATCCAAACTTTATTATTTATTTAGGATGCAAATCCTAAATAAAACTGGAGGATTAAACTGGAGGATTCAAACTGGAGAATTAAAAAAAAAAAAAAATATTCACTGTATGGACCCAAGAATACAGGTAGTCCCCGACTTACAACAGTTCATTTAGTGACCATCCAAAGTTACAACGGCACTGAAGAAAAGAACTTACGGCCCTTTTTCACAGTGATGACCTTTGCAGCATCCCCACGATCATGTGATCAAAATTCAGACACTTGGCAAACTGATTCATATTTACGCCGGTTGCAGTGTCCAGGAATCATGGGATTTCCCCCCCCCCCTTTTTTTGCAACCTTTCCCACAAAATCAATGGGGGAAGCCAGACACACTTAACAACCGGCTCACTAACTTATCAAGTGCAGTGATTCACTTAACAACTGTGGCAAGAATGGTCGTAAACTGGGCAAAACTCACTTAACAAATGTCAAGCTGTTCCCTTTCAGGGGTTTCAGAGGTAGAAAAAAGCTTATTTTAAAAAAAAAAGATCCTGGCAAATAGAAACAGCCTCATTTGAGGCGTTTCAGTAAAAGCAACTTCACGTGCAGCAGAGTGGCGCAGCGGAAGCGTGCTGGGCCCATAACCCAGAGGTCGATGGATCGAAACCATCCTCTGCTAAGTATTTTTTTTCCCCCCCATCCTTACATGAAGGTATTTATTTTCTTTTTTTTTTTGCAACTCTTTCTCGATACAGTTTTAACCCCTATATTCCGTTTCTGAACACTCCGTCATCAGTGAGATGCATTCATCTTTTTAAACTGCTGTAAAACATCTCTGGGGGTGGGATAACTGCAGCGAAGGCCGTTTCTTCTGCCATCTGTCCTGACTAAAGCGTGCATTTTTTAAAACATCTACTTAACCCTCTATGCCGGTGATGGTTGTTATTTTAAAAAGAGGGGGGGGAAGCAAATAAAAACCCTACGCCCAACGTGGGGCTCGAACCCACGACCCTGAGATTAAGAGTCTCATGCTCTACCGACTGAGCTAGCCGGGCAAGTTACAAAGCCCTGCAGTTTATGTTCCTTTACTCCGCACGAGAATAGCCATGCATTGTTCAGTGGAAGAGAGCAGAGGAGAGAAAAGAAGAGAAGAATTTTATTGTCATTTTAAATTGCAACGAGAAGCCAATGGTGGTCCAAAGGAAGTGGCTGCATCTTTTTCTCGAGTGGAAGAAACAAGATATTGGCAACCAAATTGCAAAGCCCGCAAAAGATCCCACTAAATTGTGTTTGTGTGTCTGTGTGACTCCCAGCACCCTCCTCCTACAAACCACCACCCCCCCTCAAATCCAAAAGCTGCAAAGCTCCCTTTAGAAGACTCGAAGGAAATGCGAGCTGTGCCCTGCAATTTCCGCCCAGCGAGATAATTTATGTCATTTTAAAAACGCTGCTAAAATACTCTTTCCTTCGCCCCCCTTAAAAAAAAAAAAACCCTATGCCCTCTCTGAGGCTCGAACTCAGGACCTTCAGATTATGAGACTGACGCGCTGCCTACTGCGCTAAGAAGGCACTTGGTATAACGTTGCGACATCTGTAACCTGGATTATATGTTCTCTTTTCCGCTTGGTAACGTGATAATTAGGTTAAGTCGCTTTTAGAAGAGTATTGATTCTTCTCTCTTGGACCCTCTGCATTGATGGCTTTTATTTCTCAGCCTTCGCACTCACAAATGACGTTTAATTTATTTATAACTTGAAGATTTGGAAGTTCCTGTTCTTTTTACTGTTTTGGGTGCACCCCAGAGGAGTTTTTGTCGTTATAAGGGGTGGGGGGGGCGTGCAACTATAGAAGTCTTTTTTTAAATCAGCAAATGGGGGCAAAGAGGAATTGGAAGGGTGAAATTAAGAGTCAACCCAAGATTGTGATACAAAAGACCAGGCTCAAATGATCTTACTTTGAACCCAGTATGCAAAGACCTAATTCTCTGGAAAGGATTCTAATGCAGGGGGCGGGGGGAAGAGAAGAGAAGGAGGGAAGGAAAAAAAGAGAAAAAGATGACCATTAGCAACATACAATATGAACAGAACAGAATAGAATAGAGCTGGAAGGGACCCTGGAGGTCTTCTAGTCCAGCCCCCTGCTCAAGCAGGAGACCCTATACCATTTCAGATAACTGACTGTCTAGCCTAGTGGTGGCGAACCTACGGCATGGGTGCCAGAGGCGGCACTCAGAGCCCTCTCTGTGGGCACGCGCGCCGTCGCCCCAGTCCTAGGCCTTCGGCTGGGTTTTATAAAATCTTTTCGCTTTAGGCTTCCGCTGCCATGTGCAAAAAAAAAAAAGGTTCAATCAATCAGTCAATTTCAACTTCTCGCAGGGAAAAAAAGATCTTGCAAAGTTGGAATTGATTGAACTTTTTAGTCCCACCCAGTCTGCCGTTACCACCGCAGCCACGTCCACCCAATGGGCCACACTCAGCCAATGGGCCACACCCACCCGGCACCTGATGATGCATAAGTGGGTTTTGGGTTGCAGTTTGGGCACTTGGTCTCTAAAAGGTTTGCCATCACTGGTCTAGCCTCTTCTCAAAAGCCTCCAGTGACGAAGCGCCCACAATTTCTGGAAGCAAACTGTTCCACTGGTTAATTGTCCTCACTGTTAGGAAGTTTCTCCTTAATTCCAGGTTGCTTCTCTCTTTGATTTGTTTCCAGCCATTGTTTCTTGTCCTGCCCTCTGGTGCTTTGGAAAATAATGTGACCCCCCCCCCCTCTTCTTTGTGGCAGCTCCTCAAATACTGGAATACTGATATCATGTCACCCCTATTTCTTCTTTTCTTTAGACTAGCCAAACCCAAGTCCTGCAACCGTTCTTCACATGTTTTAGTCTCCAGGCCTTTGATCATCTTAGTTGCTTAGTCGCTAATGAATGCACTGTTGAGAGCATCTATATGGAGATTCCCAATCATCCAAGTCAAAGATGCTTTCCCAAAGGCAACTGGACTTCCCCCCCTCCCCTTGAAAACGTTTTCCTTCTCATCCAAGAAGCTAAGCTTCAGAACTGAAGAAGTTTGTTGGATGAAAAGTCAAACATTTTCAAGGGGGAAAAAACCAAGAAAGTCCAGTTGCCTTTTGAAAAACACCTTGTGGAGAGAATCAAAAGTACAAATTAGAGTCAGTTCGTCCTGGATAAAACCTATCTAGATGCTCCCTAAGAGTCAAAAACAATTTGGTGCACATAAGCAATTATTTATTTCATTTATTCAATTAATTTGCCACCCGTATCATTTCAAAAAGACTCAATAGATAATAGCTTATCTAGTAACAAAGAAGTCAGCAATGTTAAGAAAATGTCTTAATCAAAAGAATCCGAGAGGCCCAAATGCAAGTCCATCCACATCCTAGGAGACTTTTGGCCCGGTCGTGTCCCAGCCTGGCCTACCTCACAGGGCTGTTGGCAACACGAGAAATAGAAGAATGCTACTTATCCTGGATCAATCTCTTAGCTTTAAAACAATACGTTTAACCAAATCAATTCAAATAAAATAGGTAGCAAGCCAAGGTAGTGGTATCTGAGTTAGCAGTAAGTCCCTTTAAATATAGTAGGATTAAATAGGCAGATCTGCCAGAGACCCTCAGATCTGTCCCACTCCTGCCCAGGCCCCCACAGGCACCCTTGATGCGAATGATGTAGAGCTGGCCACGCCCACCCAGTAGGCCACACCCACTCCATCCATGCCCACCCAGTAGGCTGCACCCACTCTGGCCACACCCACCAGGCCCTCCAAGGGCAACCGCAATGCTGATGCGGCCCTCAGTGAAATTGAGTTTGACAGCCCTGAGCCATCAATAGACACACATAGACATTAACAATATCTATAGACTATGCAAAAGAGACAACCAACCCACAAGAGAAAAAGACCCCAGAAGCTCTCCACCAATAATCAGCACTCATATCAGTTTCTCCTTAATTCCAGGTTGCTTCTCTCTTTGATTTGTTTCCATCCATTGTTTCTTGTCCTGCCCTCTGGTGCTTTGGAGAATAATTTGATACCCTCCTCTTTGTGGCAGCCCCTCAAATACTGGAATACTGCTATCATGTCCCCCCCAATCCTTCTTTTCTCTAGACTAGCCATTCCCAAATCCTGCAACCGTCCTTCCTATGTTTTAGTCTCCAGGCTTTTAATCATCTTAGTTGCTCTTCTTTGCACTTTTTCCAAAGTCTCAACATCTTTTTTGTAATGTGGTGACCAAAACTGGATATAATTATATAAGACACCAGAATATAAACTGAGAGCAAATAGCACTTCTTACTAGCACCGATGATGTTACCTAGTTAGGGTAATGAAATGTCTGCAAGAAAACAAGCTCAGAGAGCACCAAGGACCCCCTCATTTCAACTACATTCAGCTACATTCAGCTACATTCTGCTTCATCGGTCTTGTTTATTTAAGAAAATCTATATGGCTGCCCATTCACTCTCAGTGACTCTGGGCAGCTTACAATAATAAATTTTTAAACACACGTAGTGACGTTTTATACAAGTCTTACGTGATAAACTAGGTGCTCTTTGGTTTCTCTAGATAAAGAAGGGAAGTCCGTACCTCCGTTTTTGCGCAAACAGAAAGGTCGGCCCGAATGTAAAAAGGGAAAAAAAAAAAAGTTTTAAGGGCGCGAACGTTTGCTAACCGAGTTGAAGAAAAAGTTTTTGAGGGCGCCGCGGCTGGATGGCAGCCAATCGCTTCTTCCTTTGAGTTGGCGCGAAGTTTAGGATTTTGAACAGGGGCGGAAAAAACAGGGCTTCTGGAAAGTGAAAGTCTGCCAGCGCTTTTCCTAAAGAGAAAGCTTATTCTTTTTAATAAAATGTGATTGTCGAAAAGGCGCTGGCCAGACTTCCGATTTGTTGGAAAGTTGTAGCCCCAGGGCTTTTTAACATTATAAAACTTGTATGGCCACTTTGAAACATTTCACTTGAATTACAGTATCAATTCTCTCTCAAAGTTGCTTATTAAGTGGGGCGAATTGCCTCGACAGAGCGTTTTAAAACCTTGAAACTCGTTCTCCTCGTTTTAATTATTAACACGGGTTGTGTTCACACATCTTTGGGATGTTTTTTTTTTAAGTTTTAATTCGTCCTCCGGATTGCGGCAGAATATGAAACCACATATTAAACAAAGGGACCATTAAAAAAAAAAAGCTAAGAGCAGCTAAGCTTGAAGTGGGCGAATGTAGCTGCTAAAACTTCTGGGCGATCGAGTTAAAAGGGGTTGTGTGAATAAGACCAAGGGGGTGGATGAAATGAATTGGCTTTAAAGAAAACTCAAGTTTATTTTATTACTTTAAACACAGTTGTTCCCTATGCCATCCGCCTGGTAAACTCGCAAGATTCGTTTTTCTCGCCGTGTACATGTAACACATCCGAATTAGACTGTTTTCTCTGGGTCATATGTGTATGTGGGCATATGCACTATTTTTGTCCTGTTTATGCAATGCATATTTTAAGTGGTTACCCTCCCGAGAGCCGTTTGCAACGAAATCCCATTTTAATATAGGCTGATTAGTCTACATTTGAAGTGACGATAAAATTATTCTATTCTAGTTGGAAAACTTGAAGAGTGGCCGTAGTCGTCGGGTAAGTAGCAAGTTGTTTCATTTAGCACAAAAAGAAAAAGAAAAAAAAGCAAAGCGCGATTTTTGCGCAACTTTTCAGCCTGACCGTTTAAAATCCCTGAATTTTGGTTATTGCCAGGGAAAATCAGAGATTCCTGCTCGACTTTTAAGTATTTTCCCCATCCCTCCCAAAAAAATGAATTTGTTCTCCCCAGCTCTTTCCAGGAAAAGGTGGGTGGCTCTTAAAAGAGCCTTTGGGTGTCGTTCTGGGCAGCCGAGAGCGGGCAGGCAGGCAGGCAGGCGAGCGGGCTGGCTGGCTCTACTTCCCTTTGGCCTTGTGGCTCTCGGTCTTCTTGGGCAGCAGGACGGCCTGGATGTTGGGCAAGACGCCCCCCTGGGCGATGGTGACTTTGCCCAGCAGCTTGTTCAGCTCCTCGTCGTTGCGGATGGCCAGCTGCAAGTGGCGAGGGATGATGCGCGTCTTCTTGTTGTCCCGGGCCGCGTTGCCCGCCAGCTCCA
>NW_015387335.1:27954-48514 GCF_001527695.2 Protobothrops mucrosquamatus
ATCATGAACTCCTTCGTCAACGACATCTTCGAGCGCATCGCGGCCGAGGCCTCCCGCCTGGCCCACTACAACAAGCGCTCCACCATCACCTCCCGCGAGATCCAGACGGCCGTCCGCCTCCTCCTGCCGGGAGAGCTGGCCAAGCACGCCGTCTCCGAGGGCACCAAGGCCGTCACCAAGTACACCAGCTCCAAGTAAAGCTTCTTTTCAATACAAAACGCGCGGGAATCCCGCTGCGAGCATCAAAAGGCTCTTTTAAGAGCCACCCACTTAGGCAAAAGAAGAGCCGCTGTTAACTCTGATAACAAACCACTGGCAACTCTAGTCCTTAAAAGAATAGACCTTGTCCTCTGAATCTTAAAAAGGAGGGTGGTCATCTTCGTTAGGCAACGTTGGAATAGAATGACTTTATTGTCACTTTGAACGTACATGAATAGGCAAAGGATTAAAATGAAATTTTGTTGCATACAGCTCACAAAAGGGTCACCACCTCTAATATACACTACATAAATATGTCAAGTAAATACAGACTTATGCATACACCCATATATATGACACAGAGAAACAACATTGTCCCAAAGGTGCTTTTTCAGGAGGCAACTGGACTTTTGTTAATAATAATAGTAATAGGTTGGAAGGGAGGTCATCGAGTCCAACCCCCTGCTCAGACAGGAAACCCTATACCATTTAGGACAAATGGCTGTCCAGTCTCTTCTTAAAAACTTCCAGCATTGGAGCATTCACAGCTTCTGGAGGCAGGTTGTTCCACTGGTTAATTGTTCTCACTGTCAGGAAATTTCTTCTTAGTTCTAGGTTGCTTCTCTCCTTGATTAGTTTCCATCCTCTGCTTCTTGTCCTGCCTTCAGGCGCCTTGGAGAATAGCTTGATTCCCTCTTCTTTGTGGCAGCCCTTGAGATATTGGAACACTGCTATCATGTCTCCCCTCGTCCTTCTCTTCGTTAAACTAGACATACCCAATTCCAGCAGCCGTTCCTTATATGCTTTAGCCTCCAGTCCCCTAATCATCTTTGTTGCTCTTCTCTGTACTCTTTCTAGAGTCTCAACATCGTTTTTACATCGTGGTGACCAAAACTGGATGCAGTATTCCAAGTGCAGACGTTTTGTTTCTCATCCAAGTGGCTTCAGTTCTTTTGATAAGTTTTTGGGATCAGAAGGGAAACATCAAGGAGAAACAAAGTCCAGTTGCCTCCTGAAAAAAAAAAGCACCTTCGGCACAACCATGACCTGGATGATTGAGAATCTCCATAGACATTAGGCAACATTGTCTATGGAGTTTCTCAGTCATCCTGGTTGTAGTTATCCCAAAGGTGCATTTTCTAAAGATAGCTGGACTTTGTTTCTCCTTGATATTTCACAGCTTATCCAAGAACTGAAGTTACTTGGATAAGACAAACGTCGTCTTCAAAGAAAAAGTCGAGTTGTCTTTTGAAAAAGCACCTTTGGGACATTAGATCATATTAACCATGATGTGTTTTGAAGTGAGGGGGACCCGGTGGTCTCAAGTCTGGTGGTTTTCTTGCAGACGTTTCATGACCCAAACTAAGTAATATCCATGCTAGTATTGATGTTAGTAGTTTGGGTAAGGAAACATCTGCAAGAAAACCACCAGGCTCAAGAGTACTGGGGACCTCTCATTTCAACCCTGAGTTACAAATATTAGAATCAGAAAAGAGCTGGAAGGGACCTTGGAGGTCTTCTAGTCCAGCCCCCTGCTCAAGCAGGAGATCCTATACCATTTCAGACAAATGACTGCTATTCTTAAAAACCTTCAGCGATGAAGCACCCACAACTTCTGAAGGCAAGTTGATCACTGGTTAATTGTCCTCACTGTTAGGAAGTTTCTCCTTAATTCCAGATTGCTTCTCTCCTTGATTAGTTTCCATCCTCTGCTTCTTGTCCTGCCTTCAAATGCTTTGGAAAATAAGTTGACCCCCTCTTCTTTGTGGCAGCCCCTCAAATACTGGAATACTGCTATCATGTCCCTCCCCCCCTCCCCTGATCCTTCTTTTCTCTAGTCTGGCCATACCCAGTTCCTGCAACCGTTCTTCATATGTTTTAGTCTCCAGGCTTAGTTACTCATCTTAGTTACTCATCTTTAGTTACTCATCTTTAGTCTCCAGGCTTAGTTACTCATCTTAGTTACTCTTCTTTGCACTTTTTCCAAAGTCTCAACATCTTTTTTTGTAAAGTGGTGACCAAAACTGGATGCAACATTCCAGGTGTGGTCTGATTATTCTCCTTTATTGTGTTTTGAAGTTGACTTCAACCCAGCTTGAAAACTTTCTGAGCCAGCTGAATATATAAGCTACAGTAAGGAGATAACTTAACTTTCTAGCTGGTTTAAAGAAATGTCGCTATTGGATTAATTCCCTGCCCCCCCTCCCCGCCTGCCCCCTGCATTTTCTGCCCCACCCCATGTTTCAGTACATACTGTTGCACTTTCATTGTTTATTTTTGTTTCACTGCTTTACTATTCACATTTTTATCATTTTTTCCCAGTTTACTGTTGTAAGCTGCTTTAAGTAGCCCCCACAGCAAGATGAGCAGCAAATAAATTTAACAAAAGTTATGAGAGGAGCTGTAGTTTTCACACGTGTGGACGATGCCCCATGGAAAAATGACTTACGCGTAAATTGAATTAAACCAGCTTCTTTGATGCAGCCCACAGTTTTACAGATGTTCTTCCATCAGCTGCCCAGGGAATTCTGGGAGTTGAAGTCCACAGGGCTTTAAAATGCCAAGGTTGAGAAGCACCCGTTTAGATGTGGATCTCAGAAAGTGGCAACTCCTATGGAATAATATAGCGATTATCTTCAAATAGAATAGAATAACAGAGTTGGAAGGGACCTTATAGGTCAGTGGTTCTCAACCTGTGGGTCGGGACCCCATTTGGGGTCGATCGACCATTTCACGGGGGTCGCCAAGCAAGGCTGTCCGCCATTTTTTTTGTCCATTTTTTTTGTCCGCCATTTTTTTTCCCTTTTCCGGCAGGTGCCTTACCTCCCTTGGGCTGGGCCAGCTGGTGGTCGGCCTGCTCCGTCTCTGCCGCTTGCCAGCTACGCCTCGGCCGGCGCAGGGGGCGGAACCACGCATGTGCAGCGCTCCCAGGCAGGGATAGTCCTCGACTTACGACCGGTTTAGTCCTCGACTTACGACCGGTTTAGTCCTCGACTTACGACCAGTTGGGGTTGCGGCATTAAAAAGGTTGAGAACCACTGTTATAGGTCATCTAGTCCAACCCCCCACCCAAGCAGGAGATCCTACACCATTTCTGACAGATGGCAGTCCAGTCTCTTCTTGAAAGCTTCCAGTGATGAAGCTCCCACAATTTCTGAAAGCAATCTGTTCCTCTGGTTGATTGTTCTGACTGCCAGAAAAATTCTCCTTATTTCTAGGTTGAATCTCTCCTTGATCAGTTTCCATCCGTTATGCCTTGTCTGGCCTTCGGGTGCTTTGGAAAATAGGTTGATCCCCTCCTCTCTGTGACAGCGCCTCAAATATTAGAACACTTCTTCTTCTTCTTGTCCAATATCCGTTATTGGACATTGGCGATCATGTTGGCGATCCTGTTTTTATCAGCAGCCGCACAAAAAAGTGCTGTTGAATTTTGTCCAAACCAATCCCTTAGATTTTGAAGCCACGATGTTCTTCTTCTGCCTGGACCTCGTTTGCCTTCAATCTTTCCCTGGAAGATTAAATGGAGTATGCCGTATTTTTCTGGGTGTCGCATCACATGTCCAAAATATTCTAATTTTCGTTTTTTAATTGTTTTGATTATTTCCTTTGGCTTTCCCAGGCGGCTTATCACCTCCTCATTTCCGATCTTGTCAACCCAGCTTATACGTAACAGTCGCCTGTAAATCCACATTTCAGATGCTTCTAGTTTCTTCAGGTGGCCTTCTGTCAGAGACCAACTCTCTCCTCCATAGAGCAGGATAGAAAAAATATAGCATCTGACAAGCCTGATTTTTAGTCTTAGGCTTATGTCGTGACTGCAGAAGACCTTTTTCATTTTGAAGAATGCTGTTCGGGCTTTTTCTATCCTTGTCTTTACTTCAAGCGTGATCCTTTCAATTTTTTCTAGTGGTATTCCTTCTGAATTTATTGGTGGTAAATTAACGGGTTGTTTGCTATCATGTTATTCATTTATAGTGGCAGTGGGTATTATAAATTAATGACCGGATGGGGGGAATCAATGGGATTGCTGGGGTGATTCAACTGATGGTGTGTAATGATGTCCACTAAAGGGGCATTTATCACACCGGGGGTCGAGATTTCTTGCTTAGACTGAAACTCTCAGCAGTGATCAGTTTAAAAAAAGGCTCTGCTTTCGGCTTCCTTTACTCCTTGAGTTTTAGCACAATGCACAGAAAGGTGACACGTATATGTAAAGTAGTTTAGTGCTTTAATAAAGTTTTGTGCAAGAAAGCGGGGGGGGGAATTATTTTTACTTTTCTAGGGAAAGTCCTTTTCTGAGACTCGAACTCAAGACTTTCAGACCAAGAAAACCGTCGCGCTGCCTACTGCGCTAAAACACCAGTTTTAAACTTTTGGAACTTTTAGTTTAAAAAGCCACCTTTTATAACCAATTTTCAATTGGCTTTTTCCCCTTGTTTTTTTTTCTGATCTACAGCATAATTTCCAACACGAGCATGGTTAAGAGACTATAGCTACACGTTTGCATTTTTATTGCCTTTCATCACACTATTTATTGCATTGCGTTGCATTAAATTTTTCCTTTGCATTGTATTGCATTGTGTTGCACTTTTTCATGACATTTTCAACTAACATGGGAAGAATTGCATAAAATTTCGATTTGCGAAAGTTTTTCCGGGGAAAATAGCGAATCACAAGGCGTTGTTTAAAATAGTTTTTCAGCGTCTGAAAATATAATAATAATAATAATAATAATAATAATAATAATAATAATAATAATAATAATAATAATAATAATAATAATAATAATAATAATAATAATAATAACAACAACAACAACAACAAATAACAAACAACAACAACAAATAACAACAGTAACAGTAACAGTAACAGTAACAGTAACAATAACAACAATAACAACAACAACAACAACAACAACAATAATAATAATAATAATAATAATAATAATAATAATAATAATAATAATAATAATAATAATAATAATAATAATAATAAAAACAATCCTTGGCCCGTACGGGGATCGAACCCGCGACCTTGGCGTTATTAGCACCACGCTCTAACCAACTGAGCTAACCGGCCACCTATGAATGAAGCTGGTTTAGCCTCTTAGTGAATCCAATCGAGTCGAATTATAATCCTAATTAAATTTTTATTCTTCTTGCTGCAGCACAATTTAAAACACCAGCCTGCATAGGAAGCCTTTAGTATTTTTTTTCCAATTAAATTGTATTCATTGTCAAATTAATGCTCTTTGGTTTATCTGAACACCAAGGGCAACGCAAAGCTATTTTTTTTAAATGTAAACTACCAATGAAATAAACCCAGTTAAAATCGATCCTTAAAATGAGCAAGAATTTAAAGTAGAAACTAAAAGCTTTGCCTTTTATCTCAATACTGAAACTCAGAGACATCTTTTATTGCTGCAAGAGAAAATCGTTTTCCACATCAACCAATGGAACAGATTGCCTTCAGAAGTTGTGGGTGCTTCATCACTGGAGGTTTTTAAGAAGAGACTGGACAGTCACTTGTCTGAAACGGTATAGGTAGGATCTCCTGCTTGAGCAGGGGGCTGGACTAGAAGACCTCCAAGGTCCCTTCCAGCTGTATTCTGATTCACGATTCTTCCTCTGCCTGGTTGTTTTTGCAGCCTTGACTTCGGTGTTGTTTAATGTATTTTCTCTTTTCCCCGTTGCGCATCTTACGAATCATTTGGATTCCCGGTCAAAATCGACATCAGACAATTGAAAAATCCCTATGGAATATTCCCTTCTGTCCCTTTAAAAAAAACAAAGCAGGAAAATGCATCGGGAGTTTGAGTGACACTACAGGAGTCCAGTAAACCACCTCCGTCAAGAGCCCGGATAGCTCAGTCGGTAGAGCATCAGACTTTTAATCTGAGGGTCCAGGGTTCAAGTCCCTGTTCGGGCGGCAAATTTTTTTTTTCCCCTCCCTTTCCCCAATAAATGTTGTCTTGTGCCTTTATTTTGGTTAGCTTTTCCAGCCTCTACAGCGAAGACTTTGAAATCCCGAACGCATGGTGCATTTTATTAAAAGATACCCACATTTTTTTTCTTTAATCATGCAGCCAAGGCGCAAGGCTGCGCCAGATTTCTCCTTTCTCCATTGGCAACCCAGAAGCCTCGCACTACAGCTCCCATCCTCCTCCACCCCTAGTCCCTCGTCTCAGAGCCCCGAATCGCACCCACGCAAAGCAAGGGGAGAGGCGATCCTTGTGGTTTTTTTCGTTAAATAGCAATAAAACGCGTGTTTGCATCTAATCTAAAGCGTTCATTGCCTGTATTTTCTGCAATCCAGCCAAGATTTATTTTTTTTTCTCCTGGCGGGAAATAGCCAAGTTACAAAGTTTTTTAAAAAGTGTATATTCCAAAGGTCGCCACAGCTTGTAATTCAACGTTTCGAGAAGAGAAAAAGGAAAGAAAACACAATTTTAGCAGAGGATGGTTTCGATCCATCGACCTCTGGGTTATGGGCCCAGCACGCTTCCGCTGCGCCACTCTGCTTTGTACGAAAAAAACGGCTTTTCTTATCTACCTTAACGTCAAGTCTCTGCTTCCCAATATATTTATATTATATTTTGTTTGCTGTGTTAATGTTATAAAAGAGGGGGGGGGTCTCCAAAGTTGACAACTTTTAAGACTTGTGGGCTTCAATTCCCAGAATTCTCCAGCCAGCAGTTTGGAAGTTGAAGTCTACAGGTCTTCAAAATTGCAGAGTTTGGAGATCCCGGTTATAAAGACTTTGAGGAGGACGGCCACACTTGGGAATACTGCATCCGGTTTTGGTCACCATGATGTAAAAAAAGATGTTGAGACACTAGAAAGAGTGCAGAGAAGAGCAGCAAAGATGATTAGGGGACTGGAGGCTAAAACATATAAAGAACGGTTGCTGGAATTGGGTATGTCTAGTTTAATGAAGAGAAGGACTAAGGGTGAAATGATAGCAGTCTTCCAATATCTCAGGGGCTGCCCCAAAGAAGAGGGAGTCAAGCTATTCTGCAAAGCACCTGAAGGCAGGACAAGAAGCAATGGATGGAAACTCATCAAGGAGAGAAGCAACCTAGAACTTAAGAAGAAATTTCCTGACAGTGAGAACAATTAACCAGTGGAACGACTTGCCTCTAGAAGTTGTGAAGGCTCCAATACTGGAAGTTTTTAAGAACCACTTGTCTGAAATGGTATATAAGGTTTCCTGCCTGAGCAGGGGCCTGGACTAGAAGACCTCCACAGTCCCTTCCAACTCTTGTTATTCTACTCTAATCTAATTATTCCAATCCCTGACAAAGACCCTGAACGAAATTAAAGAGGCAGAGGAGATACCCACTATAGGTAGTCCTCAACGTACGACCA
The DNA here is from genome assembly GCF_001527695.2 of Protobothrops mucrosquamatus. Lineage (NCBI taxonomy): Eukaryota > Metazoa > Chordata > Lepidosauria > Squamata > Viperidae > Protobothrops > Protobothrops mucrosquamatus. The sequence goes on from NW_015387335.1 coordinate 35,520, forward strand.
CAATTGAGCCCAACATTTCTGTTGCTAAGTGAGACAGTTGCTACCTGAATTTTGCCCCACTTTACGACCTTTCTTGCCACAGTTGTTAAGTGAATCTGCTTCCCCACTGACTTTGCAAAAGGGGATAACCTGACCACGGCGGACACTGCAACCGTCATAAATATGAGCCTGTTGCCAAGTGTCCAGATTTTGATCACGTGACTATGGAGATGCTGTAATGGACGTAAGTGTGAAAAATGGTCATTAGTCCCTTTTTAACTTCGAACAGTCACTAAATAAACGGTTGTAAGTCAAGAACTACTCAAGGAGGGGCATATAAAACACATTGTCTCTTGAACACAGCAACTTTTAAGATACTTGGACTTCGGCTCCCACATATTAAAATATTTTGGTTATTATTCATATTAAGATAAATATGAAATACTTCAGTTAAATATTTACTTAATGGTGAGAAGGTCATTCTGCCCTGGTGTCAGCCAATTAGATTTATCTGTTTCCCTCCCTTTTCTTGGACTTCCCTATCATTTCATGGGCTGCCCTAATTGTTTCTTCTTTTATTTTTTAAATAATTGGTTGCAATATTTGCTTTTTTGCTTTATAATTTTATTTATTTTCTTACAAAGGGTTCGTATATAGCCTTTTAAAATCCAGCAGCTCAGATCATTTTAAGAATACAGAAGAAATATGTGAATATGGATTCAACGCTGGTGTTCACTAATTGCTTGTTGGCATGAAATGTCTCTCCAAATACTTTCAGAATTAATCAGTCAAAGGTCACTACAGTATCAGCGGGTACCCCAAAAGGACGGCTAGATGACACAATGTTTGCTTTCCATCCATCCTCCAACATGTAAGACTCAAGATACATTTTTTCAGAATACAGATACTTCTTGACTTATGAATGCAACTGAGCCTGGAATTAATCAAGTGACAATGCCTGATTTCACAACCTTTTCTGTGACGGTTATTAAACAAATGCAGTGGTTGTAAAGCGAATCCATTGTCGGCAATGGATGACTTTTTGCCAGAAACCAGAAGTGATAAACAGTTTCCAGCAAAACACATTGTACATCACTGTCACGTGACCACAGATCACTGCCAACAGCCATAAAATTGGGCCAATTGCCGAGCACCAAAACTGTAATCACATGACATCAGCGGGGGTGGGGCACGACTATCAGAACGTCAAATCTGGATTGTAAGTGCAAGCAGCCCTTCACTTAGGACCACCAGAGCCCAACATTTTCATTGCTAATCAAGACAGTTTACTGAGTTTTGCCCCATTTTACGACCTTTCTTTCCTGCCATAGATATTAAGTGATTCACTGCAGTTGTTAATTCGGTAACATGGTTGTGAAGTGAATCTGGCTTTCCCATTAACTCTGCTTGTAAGAAGGTCACGTGACCTCATGACACTGCAGCCGTCATAAAGATGAGCCACTTGCTAAGCGTCCAAATTTTGATCATGTGCTGCAATGGTCATACGTTGTGAAAACTGGTCATAAATCACTTTTTTTAGTGCTGTTATAATTTTGAACAGTCACTAAATGAATGGTTGTAAGTCGAGGATTACCTATAGCAGTAGTGGCGAACCTTTTAGAGACCGAGTGCCCAAACTGCAACCCAAAACCCACTTATGTATTGTCGGGTGCCGGGTGGGCATGGCCCATTGGGTGGGTGTGGCCGAGGGCAGGTGTGGCCCATTAGATGGGCGGGGCTACGGTGGTAATGGCAGACTGGGTGGGACTAAAAAGTTCAATCAATTCCAACTTTGCGAGATCTTTTTTTCCCCCCAGAAATTGAAATTGATTGATTGACTAATTGAACCTTTTTTTTTTTTGCACACAGCGGCGGAGGCTTAAAGTGAAAAGGTTTTATAAAACCCAGCTGAAGGCCTAGGACTGGGGCGAGGGCGCACGTGCCCACAGAGAGGGCTCTGCGTGCCATCTGTGGCATGCGTGCCATAGGTTCGCCACCACAGACCTATACAGTAGTCTGATATATATCCAGTCACAGCAGCTTGGCTAATACGAGTGGATAGATCCACATTTTATGAATTTTTTGAACAAGCAGGATGCTGTTCAGGCACATACAGGCCATCCCCCCCCCCCTTCATAAAGTGTGAGTGTCATCAGGACAGATGTTAAACATTATTTCGTTCTATTTTTATGCAATAAAAGTAGAAAGCAAAATAATTAGCTCTACAACTCCTGCTATACTGCCTCATTGGGGAGATTGTCCTGGGAAAAGTGGAAAACACCAGCTCTGTTGCTTATACAATCCCAACAGAGTCATCCCATGTCATTGTCATTGTTGAATTAAAAGCAAGCAGGCACCTGCATAGGGCAGCAATAACATACAGGTAGGTCTTGAGTGGTGTGGTTAATGAATCTCACAAATGCTTGAATTTGTCCCATTCAAAGTGATATTTTTAGGGAAAATAGGGTAATTGGTTCCAGCTCACCAGAAATAGGGCAATGAAAAAAATGTAACGTCATTTTTTTATATGTGTACTAATGAAAAATTAACAGTCAAGAATAAAAAAACTTTTACTTACAATTTAAATTTAGTGTTACCAAAGTCACAATTTGTTGCACATCGAAAGCAAAATAAAAACAATATCCATTCTACCATACATTCAGGGCATTCCGACATCTCGTCCTATTTTAGCATTGCTATGACCATGTTTATTTATTTATTTGCATCCCACCTTTATAATTTTTACAAATAACTCAAGCCGGCGAACAAATCCTTCCTCCTCCTGTTTTCCCCAGAGCAACAACCCTATGAGGTAGGTTGGGCTGAGAGAGAGGGACTGGCCCAAAGTTACCCTACTGGCTTTCACAGACAAGACGGGACTAGAACTCACAGCCTCCCAGTTTCTAACTTGGTGCCTTATAACTATAACTGGCTTTTGCTTATGTCCACCCTACATTATGGTGACCTATATTTTGGCTCGCTCACCTGTTGATCTCAAGGTCCGATGTTTTACAGGTAGTCCTCAATCACAATTGAGTCCAACATTTCGTTTGCTAAGCAAAGTAGTTTATAAGTGAGTTTTGCCCCATTTTATGACCTTGCTTGCCCCAGTTGTTAAGGGAATCCCTGCAGTTGTTAGTAACACGGCTGTTAAGCGAATCTGGCTTTCCCATTGACTTTGCTTGTCTGAAGGTCGCAAAAGGGGATCACATGACCCCAAGACACTGAAACCGTCATAAATATGAACCTGTTGGCAAGCATCCGAATTTTGATCACGGGACCATGGGGGATGCTGAAACGGTCATAAGTCACTTCTTTCAGTGCCGTTGTAACTTTGAACCATCACTAAAGAAATGGTTGTAAGTCAAAGATTCCCTGTAATCGCCACAAACACAAAGCCATCCTTCCGAGATTGTTTTTCAAAAACATACAATACACCAACGCCAGAAGCATCAAAAGTAAGAAGCTTCCCACTAGACCAGGCGTAGGCAGCCCTGACTCTTTTATGACTCGTGGACTTCAACTCCCAGAATTCCTGAGCCAGCATGGCTCAGCATGGAAACCTCTCCCTTTTCCCTCAGCATGGCTGGCTCAGGAATTCTGGGAGTTGAAATCCACGAGTCATAAAAGAGCCAAGGTTGCCTACCCCTGCACTAGACAGAGCTGAAGAAGCTTCTTGGATGAGAAGCAAAACGTCTTCAAAGAGAAACAAGAAAATCCAGTTGCCTTGTGAAAAAGCACCTTTGGGGAGAACCATGACCTGGATGACTTAGAAGCTCCGTAGACATTCCCACTAGAAAGTCTCTCTCACGCTGATTCCTTGTGATCGTAAAGCCGCGACAAACATTTGCACTGATCTTCCAGAATGCCTCGGAAGACTTCATAGCGGTGATTGAGGTCCTTCCGGCTGTGGATGTGGTGTGTTGTGCCCAGGGCCCCCTGAGGGGATGGCGCTCCATAGAAGACCCGCTGGATGCGGGAGTGCACCAGCGCCATGGCACACATCAGGCACGGTTCCCGAGTTAAGTATATGTCGTACCCGGTGCAAATGTACGGAAGGCCATCCTCAAGAGAAGGAGGCGGTTGGGCAGTGTTGTCCGCACAAAGAAAAGTGCAAGCAGGATAATCTTTGAAGCTGTAAGCTCCCCCTCCGTGGCTGTGAGCCACCAAGTCAATGCAGACCATGGCAGCATGGAGAAGTGGGTTGGAGCCCTCTCTACAGTCGTGACCAACAGCCAGAACTCGGCCAGTGGCCGGGTCGACCACAGCAGCTCCTATGGGCTCCATACCCTGCCTCGTTCCTTGCTGGGCTGCTTGGATGGCCAATTCCATGTAACTCTGCATGCGATTCCTTTCCAGGGGGGAGAAAAGACAGCCCTTCAAAGCTTGGCTGATCCGCTTGTTTTCGTGGAAGGAGACAGGCCAGTGCGACACAGCTTCCTCATACTGGGGACGAGTCAAGGGCGCACAGGCCGGCACGTGAACCAAGAAAGGTTTCCCCAAACCACAGAAGTCTACTTGGCCACTGGGAAAGAGTTCAGCGAGAGACCGCAAGCCGGCCTGCTCTCCGTTGAGGCCTGCAAGGCATAAGATCATCTCCAGCGGGTGGGAGCTGCCTGCAGAGAGACAGGCCCGGATACGTTTCAAATGAGGATAGTCACTCAACGGATAGACAGCAGAGATCTCTTTGACCAGGCGACAGGTCTCTTTCTTATCCAGGACAGGGGCGGCATAGACCGGCATGAGCCTGATGCCCTGTGATTCCTGCTCTGAAAGAACAGGCTGCACTTCCCAAGAGGAGGCACCGTTGGGCTCCACTGTCTTCCGTCGCTTGGAATCCGGCTCCATCCTTATTACATTCTCTGGGAACAAAAGAGATGATTCAAGATTAAATGCAGAATGATTGTTAAAGCATTAGTTATATTGTTCACCTTCCTTCCCATCGTTTCCTTCTTTCCCAAAATGTTAAAAGAACATTCTAAACATTATGCCAGTTTTAAAGAAATAAGGCAAGCTTTGACCACAGCTCACAACAGACGTTAGAATTGAACCAAACTTCAGATTTGGTTCCAGGATGTGTGGATGGATATAAATGCAGCCACCATTTTAAATTTTTAAAATTATTAGTTGTTAAATTTATTTGCCATCTGGCTCACCGTGAGACTGAATTTACATTTTTAAATTTTAAGCAACCATGACTCCCCCCCCCCTCAAGATCAGGAGGCAACTCCCAAGAGCTGCCATATGATCCCAGGAAAAAGATGGAGCTCTTTTGAAGAGTTGCAGGAGGGTTAGTCATGCACTGTGAACCCATTTTTTCCCCACTCATTCCAAAAGGTTTCACAACTCGAAAAGCACAGAACCCTCATTCCAGTAGTGACACAACGGTCTTCCAACCCTTGGCTCATTTAACTCCAAGAACAAGGTTTTTAATTTATATTGTTAAAAAAAGGGGGAAACAGGAAATGCCAACCTTAAAAGAGCTTAAAAAAACCGTCTTATTATTAGTATTTTTTTAACACTGCACAAGATTAAGAATGATCTATCTTGGCTCCTGCTCAGTTTTTGATTACATGCCTGGCTTTCAATGGAAGAGTCTTGAGAGGACGGGAGAGGCGCTCTGCACAGGCTCAGGAACTACATTCTTCGTCAAGTGCTTTTCCTCGTTCCTCTGCTTCTGCTGGAAATAATTAGGCACCTTTAAAATATTATTACTGGCTGTTAATTAAAATAATGTATATGGTAATTTTCCTTCTTCCAGTTTGCAAAAGCCCTTGCAAATATGTCCCCACCGACCACATCCAGGAATCCCACTTTTTTAAATTTTTTGCACCACGTGATTGAAAATCTCACCTCATTTCGAATTCTGCAAATTTTTCCCCCGCGAAGAAGCACCGTCTTCCGATTTTCCGCCGCGCCTGCTCTAGCTCTGATTGGCCAGTGAAGTTCTAGGGCTCTCCAAGAGGAGTGCGGTGATTGGCTAAGCAGGCTCCGCTCTTCCATTCCCATCCTCCCCTCTTTCCTTGGACGGCGGTTGGTTGCGACGAGAGCGAATGGTCATCCTAGAACGGCCATATCTTCACATTCGAACGATAGAGAGACGAGCAGCGTGCCGGAAAGAACTGTCAGCGACCTGAAAACGGATGCGGAACTAAGAGCGGGTTCCGGAGCTGGGACATGGAGTCCGGGCAGCAGCCGGTGTGGCGCAGCCTGGGGCTGCTTGGGCGAAGCGCGGAGGGTCCCGGGCTCGGTCCGGGCAACTGTGAGAAGAGGCTGCTGTGGGCCGCTTCGTTGCTGTGCGTCTTGTTGGATCTACAGTTGCCAGGTAACCATAGCAACCGGAGCCCACCTCCATTTCCTTTTTGACCTTAGCAACCGCGCTTCCACTTGCCCCGCCCCTTGTTGCCACAGTCGTTTCCTGTCAATCTTTTTGCTCCAAATCTTGCTTGGCAAGCTCCGCCCAGTCATTCCTCGAGAGGACCTCCCCCTCTGGGCAACGTGATTGGCTGGCTCCGCTTCTTCTTCCCCAATGCTCTTGGTTTCTTCCCTTTAAACCTTAGCAGGTTCCTAGTCCTTAGTGATCTCCTGTCTGTCCCGTGGGACTGACCTCTGTGAACCCATTTGCTCTATATAACGATTATCCTTAAACAGATAGTCCTTAACTTACAACAGTTTATTTAGTGACCATTCAAAGTTAACAATGGCACTAAAAAAAGTGACTTATGACCATTTTTCACACTTATGACCATTGCAGCATCCCCATGGTCAAGTGAGCAGAATTCAGTACGGTTGGCAAATGACTCATATTTATGACAGTTGTAGTGTCCCGAGGTCACGTGATCATCTTTTGTAACCTTGAGACAAGTAAAGTCAATGGGGAAGCCAGATTCACTTAAAAACAGTCTTACTAACTTAACAACTCCAGTGATTCACTTAAAAACTATGGCAAGAAAGGTCATAAAATGGGGCAGAACTCACTTAACGAATGTCTTGCTTAGCAAAAGAAATACGGTCTTAAGTTGAGGACTACCTGTGGTCATATTTAAAAACCCAGAATAGGAGAGAAAGAAATGTTCACTAAACTGGACTGTACAAAGTTGCAATTTAGACCCATCAAAACCTGGTCTATAAGCAGAGAATATCCTTGGTAGGGAGATACCAAGCAGATAAGCACTTTACAATAAAAAACAGTAAAGATTTTATAACTATACAGCTAATTTAGTCAAGTTAAATAGAACGGTTCAAATTAGAAACTTTAGAAACTTGATCTAAAGTTTCAGTGGACTTCTAAACAAAAAGTCTATGGAGATTCTCAGTCATCCAAGTCATAGTTGGATGCTTTTTCAAGAGGCAACTGGACTTTCTTGTTTTTCTTTGAAGATAATAATAGTAGTAGTAGTAGTAGTAGTAGTTAGTAGTAGTAAAGTTGGAAGGGACCTTGGAGGTCATCTAGTCCAGCCCCCTGCTCAGGCAGGAAACCCTACACCATTTCGGACAAATGGCTGTCCAGTCTCTTCTTAAAAACTTCCAGTGTTGGAGCATTCACCGCTTCTGGAGGCAGGTTGTTCCATTGGTTAATTGTTCTAATTATCAAGAAGTTTCTCCTTAGTTCCAGGTTGCTTCTCTCCTTGATTAGTTTCCATCCGTTGCTTCTTGTCCTGCCTTCTGGCGCTTTGGAGAATAGCTTGACTCCCTCTTCTTTGGGGCAGCCCCTGAGATATTGGAACACTGCCATCATGTCCCCCCCTCGTCCTTCTCTTCGTTAAACTAGACATACCCAATTCCAGCAACCGTTCCTTATATGTTTTAGCCTCCAGTCCCCTAATCATCTTTGTTGCTCTTCTCTGTACTCTTTCTAGAGTCTCAGCATCTTTTTTACATCGTGGTGACCAAAACTGGATGCAGTATTCCAAGTTTGGCCTTATCAAGGCATTATAAAGTGGTATTAACGCTCCACGTGATCTTGATTCTATCCCTCTGTTAATGCAGCCCAGCACTTTGTTGGCTTTTTTGGCAGCCGCAGCACAGTGCTGGCTCATATTTAAGTGATTGTCCACTAGGACAATCCAAGAAGCTTCTTCAGCTCTGACTGAATGGTGGGGAATGGAAAGAGCTGGTCATTTGCATTCTTCTTCTAAACAGAAAGGCAGAAAGGGTCTAAGAGCAAATGCAGGAGAACCTCTATGGAACAAATAGCATGAAAAAGTGTGTTCACATTACAATAGATAGTTTTCAGGATTTGAGCACATTTGAGTATTATTTCCTAACTGCAGTCTTTCAAATCTTGCTCAGCACTGACTAGTCAAAGGAAAGGAGCTCTTGTGGTTCTCATGAAAGAGCAGCAATCTACAAACCCCCAAAGAAAGTGCTTTTTCACCCTTTTACTAGCATCCCTCCGAAATCCATATGGCCCCGACCTCACCAAGGTTCATTAAGCCAGTCTCTTTCCACAGATTACCGAGACAGGACAGTGTACAAACTCAACACAATAATGCTATATATATATATGTTAAGCCTACTTTTGTCCCTAATATGGCTGGTTTTATTCTTGTATTTTCATAATTGGTTTCTACTAAGGATGAGGCACCCAGAGTGACTTTCAAGAGAAAGGGATTCCTCAGAGAGGGAGGGAGGGAGGGAGGGAGGGAGGGAGGAAGGAAGGAAGGAAGGAAGGAAGGAAGGAAGGAAGGAAGGAAGGAAATTAGCGAGGTGACATCTTTGGTGTTCGCAAAAGAATTTTTTGTATCACCAGCTTTCTAAGAATATATCAAGGAACTAGGTAAGTGTTTCTCAGCCATTTTGAGGTGTGTGGACTTCAACTCCCAGAATTCCCCAGGCAGCATGCTGTTGGCAAAGATGTTGAAGTCCAGACATCTTAAAATTGCCATCATTGAGAAATGCTTCCTAGCTCTTGATTTTCTGAATGACTTCATCTCTTCCAGGTTTGTTGGCTGCCGGACAAGCTGAGATTGACAACCATCTAGAAATGGGTCGGAAGCTACTGGCTGCTGGGCAGCTGGCCGAAGCCCTCTCACACTATCATTCGGCAGTGGGTGAGTACCAGCTTTGGAATACCAGTTTAAGACGCCAGCTGCCTATTGAAAAAGAGCAGCATTGGCTGATTCAGTTGTATTAACACTGGGGCACTGTCCAATTTCTCTGGGGTAGAGGCTGTGAAAAGGAACTGACAGATCTCTTAGTAGGAGTTATTTAAAGACACAGGAATCAGCCCAGGCAGTTTGAAAAAAGGAGAATTAGATGAACTGAACTGGAACATGTCTATCTTGTTTTTCAGCAAAGAAGGATGATCTCTTATTGACCATTAATAACTACGAAACAGGCAGATCTGCTACGTAATAGGATCAGTATGTTTTCACAGTGTTGCAGTCAGGCTTAATAGGAAAAAAGCAAAAAGCTAAAAAGTTGACCCTGCTGCCAGGACCTGGATCTATTTATTTTTTAAAAAAATATTATTTTAACTTCAAGCACTTTTAAAATCTTCTGATGTGAAATACAAACTGTCCGAAAGGGGAAAATGTTTTTTTTTAAATCAAGCCGTGTCTCTGGCAGAAAAAAAACCCCTACATAGTGCTTCCTTCAAAGCAAATTGTTTTCCCCTTCCACAAATTTGGTGAACTATTATTAGATAAATAGCAAGATTCCTTTCCTTCAGTAGCTGCTCTCAATCTTTTTATTCAGATGTTTAATCCGCCCTTCCTTTATCACAGGGTGCAATTTCCTTCTCCACCCCCTTTCTTAAACTTCACAATAATGCAGTAGAGAAAGCCAAATAGCAACACAATGACCACAGGATCTTCTGATGAGGTTCGGTTCAAGACTGCTTGAGCCACCCCTGGTGGTTCCTGCTGCAGTAAGATGTAGCCATTTCTGCATTGTGTCTTTTGCAAGATGAATCAAGGGGAGGATTTTGCATTCTCAGGTAGGCGCACTCAGTGAGGGACTGCATTATGTGTTTCTGTGCTAGGGGTTTTTTTGTGTGTGTTGCACGTCACAAATGAAGACAGAGCTACAGGTTGGTTAGTTTAGAATGCTAGCAAGGTTACCTGTTAGCCTGTCTTCCTATTAGATATATAATGGCTGAGAGTGACTGCCCACCCTTAAACCTCTAAACAGAAATGATCCTTGGCTCCATTTATTGAGAAAAATATAGTTTTATTAGAAGTCAAGTGCCTTGTAGTCGTGCATAGCCAGAACTGAGAATCACACAGCAAAATCCCTAAGTTCAACTTTTCCCTCCTTTAACTGCTTCCTGTCGCTGACCCCAACCCCCATGACCAATCAAGTTTCAACTAAGATGTTTTTCAGAATGGTCACTTCAAACTTCGGTTGGTATGCAGTTGCTTCTTCTCCCAGCCAGGTGACTTTGAAGCAGCATCTCCTGGAGATATAGCAGCTACTTTCGCTTTCCCCCAAGCATTCCTCCTCCCACCCGCCTTCCCCAGAGTCCATGGCAGACTGTCACTGCATGGTAACGAAGCACCAGCAAGCCCAGGGTAGCAGTTGACATTGACACTGTGGCTGATTTCTTTTCCTCCCCCAGAAATTGATCCGAAAAATTACCTTACCTATTACAAACGAGCCACCATTTACCTGGCTATGGGCAAGTTTAAATCAGCGTTGCCGGATCTCTCGAAAGCAATTGAACTCAAGCCAGACTTCCTGGCGGTAAGTTGTTCTCACCGTCACCCTTTTTTCCTCTTGTCCAAGCTGACATTAAGCTGCAACGGTTTCTTAAGGGAAAATGTGTTTATTCTGGTTCCAAGGTGTTGACCTGGTATTTAAAACAAAAACAAAAAACAGGCCGTGTTCTAATTTGGGGAAGTTAGTTGGCTGTGTGAAGGATCTGATTTTCTCCACTTCCACAGGCCCGGCTTCAGCGAGGCAACATCCTTCTCAAACAAGGGCACACCCAGGAAGCAAAACAAGATTTTGAAGCCGTGGTAAGGAAAATACCTGTTTCTAGAAACTGCTAAGGAGTTCATATTCCCTATGTGGCTGAGTAGAGTTTGAAGGTATCCAGGAGTCGTTCTTTTGGCCTGTGCATCAGAAACGCCATTCCTTGGTAGCAACAACTTCAGCCTTCTTATATACAAGTAGTCCTCAACAACACTTCGCTTAGTCACTCTTCAAAGTTACAACAGCACTGACCTATGATCATTTTTAACACTTATGACCATTGCAGCATCCCCAAGGCCACGTGGTCAAAATACAGGTGCTTGGGCAACTGACTCACATTTGTGACGGTTACAGTGTCCCAGGGTCATGTGATCTCCTTTTGCGATCTGACAAGCAAAGTCAAAGCCAGATTTCCTTAATGACTGTGTTACTAATTTAACAACTGCAGGGGTTCACTTAACCAGCGTGGCAAGAAAAGTCGTAAAAATGGGGCAGAATTCACTTCACAAATTTCTCACGTTAGCAACATAAACTTTGGGCTCAGTTGAGATCGTAAGTTGGGGGCTGCTTGTTGAGGTAGTCCTCGGACCTACGACTACAATTGAGCTCAAAATTTCCATTGCTAAGCGAGACAGTGAGTTTTGCCCCGATCTGATGGCCTTTCTTGCGACAGTCGTGAAGTGAAACACTGCAGTTGTTGTTCGTAATGTGGTTGTGAAGTGAACCTGGGCTTCCCCATTGATTTCACTTGTCAGGAGGTCGCAAAAGGGGATCACATGACCCCAAGACCCTGCATTCATCATAAATACATGCCAGTTTCCCAGCACCTGAATTTTGATCACGTGACTATGGGAATGCTGCAACTGTCGTAAGTGTGAAAAACGATCATGTCACCTTTTTCAGTGCCATTGTAACTTCACACAGTCCACTAAGTTGTAAGTCGAGAACCACCTGAATGCATTTGTCCAGGAGATGGTGCTACAGAGCAGGGCTTTTCAACCTTTTCACGCATTGTACCACTTTTAGGATATGGCAACATCCGAGTTTAAATCAAGTCACCTAGCAAGGTGTCAAAAATTTGATGACCCAAAAAAAAAAAAGGAAAAAAGTGATAAAGTACAGGTAGTCCTTGACTTACAACAGTTCGCTTAGTGACTGTTCGAAGTTACAATGGCACTGAAAAAAGTGCCCCCCAAGCCACAGCCGAGCAAGACACCTGCCTGCCTGCCCGGCGGCACTCTTCCTCCTGTCAGAGGTTTTCATTGTTGTGAGCATTTCTGTTGAGGATTGGCAGCGGGGGTCGGGTGGGGAGTGTTTGGTTTTTATTCCCCCCGTCTGCTGGGTGGTTGCAGCAGGTTTTCATCACTTCATATGACCTTGGGACACTGTGACCGTCATAAATATGAATCAGTTGCCAAGCATCTGAATGTAAATCACAAGACCCTGGAGATGCTGCAACATTCCAGCTGATCGGCGCTTCTTCTGGCTCAGCAGAAGCGCCAGGATCAGTGCTGCTTTCCAGCTGATTGGTGCTTCTTCAGGGCTCAGCAGAAGCACCAGGATCAGCGCCGAGCTCCAGCTGGAGCCTGGTGCTGATCCTGGTGCTTCCACTGAGCCCTGACAGTCCCGAAGAAGCGCCGGTCAGCTGGAAAGCGGCACTGATCCTGGTGCTTCCGCTGAGCCCTGACAGCCCTGCAGCTCCAGCCGTCTCTCGCTCAGGCTTGTGCGGTGCTGCCACCAGTTCAGCTCATTCCCCTCCCCCGCTACCACTTTTCTAGGATGGTCACGTACCACCTGCCAGGTGCCAATGTACCACAGGTGGTACCCGTACCACTGGTTGAAAAGCCCTGCTATAGAAATAGTCCTCCACTCACAATGATTTGTTTAGTGGCAGTTCAAAGGTATAACTGTTGTAGGATCCTCACCGTCACTGATCAAAATCTGAACACTCGTATTGTACTTTCTACATATGAATGTGTATATTTACGGCATGCATTTACAACAGTTGCAACCTCCCAGGGTCGTGTGATCGCCGTTTGCAGCCTTCCCAACCGGCTTCTGACAAAAATCAGTGGAAAAAGCCAGATTCACTCAAGGAC
>NW_015387335.1:48693-65568 GCF_001527695.2 Protobothrops mucrosquamatus
GTAGATCAGGACTTTTCAACCAGTGGTACGGGTACCACCTGTGGTATGTTGGCACCTGGCAGGTGGTACGCGACCATCCTAGAAAAGTGGTAGCGGGGGAGGGGAATGAGCTGAACTGGTGGCAGCACTGCACAAGCCTGAGTGAGAGATGGCTGGAGCTGCAGGGCTGTCAGGGCTCAGCGGAAGCGCCAGGATCAGTGCTGCTTTCCAGCTGATCGGCGCTTCTTCGGGGCTGTCGGGGCTCAGTGGAAGCGCCAGGATCAGCGCCAGGCTCCAGCTGGAGCTTGGCGCTGATCCTGGGCTTCTGCTGAGCCCTGAAGAAGCGCCGATCAGCTGGAATGTTGCAGCATCTCCAGGCTCTTGTGATTTACATTCAGATGCTTGGCAACTGATTCATATTTATGACGGTCACAGTGTCCCAGGGTCATGTGAAGTGACCAAAACCTGCTGCAACCACCCAGCAGACGGGGGGGGGACTAAAAACCAAACACCCCCCACCCCACCCCTGCTGCCAATCTTCAACAGAAATGCTCACAACAATGAAAACCTCGGACAGGAGGAAGAGCGCCGCAGGGTGGGCAGGCAGGTGTCTTGCTCGGCTGTGGCGTGGGGGGCACTTTTTTCAGTGCCATTGTAACTTTGAACAGTCACTAAGCGAACTGTTATAAGTCGAGGACTACCTGTACTTTATCACTTTTTTCCTTTTTTCCTTTTTTTTTTTTTTTGGTCATCAAGTTTTTAATACCTTGCTAGGTGACTGCTGGTACTCGGATATTGCCATATCCTAAAAGTGGTACAATGGGTGAAAAGGTTGAAAAGCCCTACGGTAGATAACCGGAGTATTTCTCCAGCCACATGTGGACCGTAGATTGGAATCTACCCATCCCATTTGATGCATCATACAGTTATGTTGTCATTCTCCTGTTGACATCTCAAGCAGGGATGTGGGAGGTAGTCCTGGAAGCGGGACTTTTAAATGCTTGTTCCTGTGAGATATTCAGTACCCTGAAAAATCCGTACGGTGCCCAAACTCCGGTGTTTTCCTGTAGCAAGAAAGCCCTGATTCTTTTTTTTAATGGAAAAATTGGCAGATAAAGAGCTAGAGCTGAAGATTATTCCCCCCCCCCCCAGGCATTTCAGTCATTTCTTCTTCGGTCCCATCCTCATTGTGCCATGATTATCGTTGTTATTTTATGAGTTTCTGTTTTATTCATCGCTGGCTACCCAAGAGTCTCTGGAGCTGGGTGGAATAGAAACATTGCTCAATAAACAAACCCGCTGTCCCGATCTGTTTGAACTGAGCATTTTTCTTTAATACATGCCACAAAGGAATGCAAGCTATGTGCATCCTTTTATATGCAGCATGTGTCACTTAACTCTTTTTTTTTTTTAAACCACTTTCATCAGCTCAAGAGCAATCCGGAGGATGCAGAAGCCCAGAGCCAGTTGTCCAGGGTCATGGAGCAAGAATTTTCCATGCAAGAAGCTCAGACTGCTTTTCAGAAAAAAAACTATCTGGGAGCAGTCAGTTTTCTGGATCGAGTAATTGAGGTACCTTCTTAATTCATCTTCTCTAAGCTAGCGTCGTTTTGCAGTATGTGACCGGCAGGAAAATATTGCCTGGCCTTTCTGCTCTCCTAAAATGGTCTCCATGTTTTACAGCTCCCTGGCACTAAAATCCAAGGATTCTAAAAGGATCAGTATGTGTAGTTCGGCTTGAGGTCAAATAGGTCCCAACTATGTCTGTGGTATTTAGATGCTTTGAAGTCTGAACACAGGCCTTTCAAAGCAGCAATGTAGTGTACATAGCATTTCTGGGCTCCGTGAAGAAGTCCTTAAAGAAGGCTGTTAAGAGGCCTGGTGGCACAGTGATTAGAATGCAGCATTGCAGGCTGATTCTGCCAACTGCCAGCAGTTCGATCCTGACCGGCTCAAGATTAACTCAGCCTTCCATCAATAAAATGAGGACCCAGATTGTTGGGGGCAGTATGTTGACTCTCTAAACCATTTAGAGAGGGCCGAAAAGCACTATGAAGCGGTATATAAATCGAAGTGCTATTGCTATTGTTAAGCAGAGTTTACCTCTTGATGTGTTTTTATTCTGATACATTCAGCAGAACAGAAGTGCAGACCAATACAATTTTCAGGCATGATCCCAAGGCCCTGCAGGCAGTATTTAAACTTTTTTTTTTCCAGAAATGAGGAATGTTTCCCAAGTGGTGGGTTCTCCAGCGGCTTTTTTCAGTCTGAACGCTAAATTGATTGGATGGTTGTAGACTGTTGGGCGTTGGTGCTCTGCTGCAGCACATCTGGAGAACATGTGGTTAGGAAGATTGCATAGTTTAGTGAAAAGAAGGGTCTAGGGGTGGCATGATAGCAGTCTTCAAATATCTGAGGGGCTGCCACAAAGAAGAAGGTGGGTCAACCTATTCTCCAAAGCACCTGAAGGCAGGACAAGAAGCAACGGATGGAAACTAATCAAGGAGAGAAGCAACCTAGAACTAAGGAGAAATTTCCTAACAGTGAGAACAATTAATAAGTGGAAAGGCTTCCCTTCAGAAGTTGTGGGTGCTGCATCACTGGAGGCTTCTAAGAAGAGACTGGATAGCCATTTGTCTGGAATGATATAGGGTCTGTTGCTTAAGCAGGGGGTTGGACTAGAAGACCTCCAAGGTCCTTTCCGATGATGATGATGATGATGAATGATACCACAATTAGACTGAGAAAATCAATTGCCCCCTGGCTTGCTTTCAGATCTCCCCTTGGGATCCAGAACCCAAAGAGCTGCGCTCCGAGTGCTACCTCCATCTTGGGGATTACAACAAGGCCATCATGGACCTGAAGCCCACCACTAAGCTGCGGAATGACAACAGGGCCGCCTTCCTTAAGCTCAGCAAGCTCTATTACAACTTGGGAGAACAAGAAGAGTCCTTAACGTGAGTAAGCCACGTAAATGCGATGTTGTGTGTGTGTGTGCTTTTGGTGTACATCCCTAGCAGGTGGCAACACACAGACCACTGACAACCCCAGCACCACTCTTCCAGAGACCCCCAGCATCATCCCAAGGTCGGAATGCTGGGATTCAGGGGGGAAAAATTGAGACACGCGAACGGTAGCAGCTTGCTTCCAATTTCCATTTTTTCAAATGAGCTACAGGTCGTCCTCGATTTACGACTGCCATTGAGCCCAAAATTTCTGTTGCAAAGCAAGGTAGTTGTTAAGTGAGTTTTGCCCCGTTCCACAACTTTTTTTTTTTTTGCCAGAGTTGTTAAGTGAATCATGTAGTTATTAAGCGAATCTGGCTTCCATTTGCTTGTCAGAAGGAAAGTTAGAAATGGTGATCCCAGGACCATGAAATCGTCATAAATACATGCCAGTTGCCAAAGGTCCGAATTTTGATCATGTGACCATGGGATGCTGCAGTGCTCATAAGTGTGAAAACTTGTCATAAGTCACTTTTTTCAGTGCCGTTGTAACTTTCAACGGTTACTGAATGAATAGTTGTAAGTCAAGGACTACCTGTATGAAATTGGCCACAGTCTTTCCTGTGATGTCCTATGGAATTTGAACGAGAACAGCAACACAGATCTGGCAGAAAGCGGGTGAATTTAATGATCTGAAGCTAGTACAGGCAGTCCTTATGTAGCGATTGTCTCATTTAGCGACCATTCACAGTTACAGTGGTGATGGGTGGAAAAAAAAAACCTTTACAACCAATCCTTGCATTTACAACCTGTGCGGTCCATATAAAAAAAAAGGAAAGGAAAGCTAAGCTAAGATCATAAGCACATTTGTGCTTTTATTTAGTGACCCGCTTCACTTAATTATCAGATTGCTGGTCCCAGTTGGGAGAGTTAAATGAAGACTATCTGTAAATGAAGTGCAGGCATCGCTCCATAGCGTGTCAGAAGACGAACAGGAAAGATTGTGCCTAAATTTCCCATTGCTTTAAGTCAGTGGTTCTCAAAACAATTTAATGTTAGGATCCTTTTCCTTTTCAAAAATGGTAGAGGACCTCAAAGAGTTTAGTTTTATGTGGTTTATATTGATTGACATTTACTGTATTGGAAAATGAAATTGGGAAATTTTAAAGTATTTACTTAGGAGACTTTTGCGAAAGGCCACCCTTGAGAGCCACTGCTTGAAATCTTTAAAAAACTTAAGCAAAAAATATAGCATAAATCACAGTTGTTTGAATTTGCTCAGGATGTGATGCTGTGAACGTGGTTTGCAAGCCACACAGCATTTCAAGCAAGGCCAGGTCAGAAAAAGAGATGTAGCCCAAAAACCCAGAATGCTTTTTGTCGATGTAGGTTAGAAAAGCAGTCTCTTAAAAGCCTATCAAGAGTTTTTCTCTGTTCCACTGTATGCCAAATAAATTCAAGGTGGGGTCATTTTGAGTTTCTTCTCCTCCTCACACTCAGACTGACTCATCTCTTCTGAAACTTCCCCTTTAATGGCAGGGTTATTTCTTCCCTGTTCTCAAGGCCAAGTCTGCATTCCTTCACACATGCCAAACCCAAATTAGGGAAGTCACATGATGGCTTAGCAGAATTTGGGAGCCCAAGTCAGTGTACTATGAACGAGCTGGCTTTCTTTCCCAGACATACTCCTACTCTTGTCATTTACATATGATCCCAGGGATAAGGATAGGTGGGGTCGAGCTTATGATCTGACAACTCACAGTATAGAAACCACTGGCCAATAAACAGATCTGATGTGGTATCTTTCCACAGCCTTGAAATATATACAGGTTTTGAGGGTGAAANCAGTGTACTATGAACGAGCTGGCTTTCTTTCCCAGACATACTCCTACTCTTGTCATTTACATATGATCCCAGGGATAAGGATAGGTGGGGTCGAGCTTATGATCTGACAACTCACAGTATAGAAACCACTGGCCAATAAACAGATCTGATGTGGTATCTTTCCACAGCCTTGAAATATATACAGGTTTTGAGGGTGAAAATTTGCTCTCCAGGCTTGTGGGTTGAATGTCTATGGAGATTCTCAGTCATCCAGGTCATAATTACCCCAAAGGTGCTTTTTCACAAGGCAACAGGATTCTCTTGTTTTTTTTTCTTTAAAGACATTTCACTTCTTATCCAAGAAGCTTCTTCAGCTCTGACTGGATGGTAGAGAATGGAAGGGTTTCTATTCCTTGCAGACAGCTGGTCATTTGCATTCTTTAAGAGAGTTGTTGAGGCCACCTGGAGTCCTCAGGGTCACCTGAGTAGTGTAAAATCTGAGTAGTGCATTTTGCACCCCTCAGACGACCCTGAGGACACAGATTAACCTCCAGGTGGCCTCAGTGATGCTCTAAAACAGTGTTTCTCAACCTTGACAATTTTAAGGCATGTGGACTTCAACTCCCAGAATTCCACAGCCAGCAATGCTGGCTGTGGAATTCTGGGAGTTGAAGTCCACATGCCTTAAAATTGTCAAGGTTGAGAAACACTGCTCTAAAAGAAGGCAAATGATCAGCTGTCTGCAATCTGGTAGGGTGGAGCCTTCAAAATGGCGGTATTGTTAATAGGCTGGGTTGTGCTTTTGCAGGTTACATTTTTTTTCCCTATGATTTTAATGATTTTGTTATTATTAATGTGTTTGAATGGTTTTTATTTTGTCTCTTTGTCATGTTCTCATTGTACGCCAAATAATAATTTTGGTTATTTAGGGTATTGTGTATGTGTTAACACTGTGAGCGGCCCAGAATCATGTATGGGGCTGTAATAAATAAATAAACAGCAATATCTAAATTTTATCAATGGAGTAAAGTCAAATACAAAGGCAGTTTTATTTAAAAAAAAAACATGCATAGGAAAGAGAAGCTCATAACTAATCAAGGAGAGAACCAACCTAGAACTGAGGAGAAATTTCCTGACAGTTGATCAGTAGAACGACTTGCCTTCAGAACTTTTGGGTGCTCCAACAGTGGAAGTTTTTAAGAAGAGATTGGACAACCATTTGTCTGAAATGGTATAGGGTTTGCTGCCTGAGCAGGGGGTTGGATTAGAAGATCTCCAAGGTCCCTTCCAACTCTGTTATTCTGTTATGACTTCAGTTTCTTTGAACTGTCTGCTTATCTCCTTCTTCTGGAACTTTAATTCAGAATAGTGCTGGAAGGAACTATGGATTGGCTGTCCAGTCTCTCCTTAAAAACCTCCAGTGATGAAGCACCCACAACTTCTGGTGGCAAGCTGTTCCACTGGTTAATTATTCTCACTGTTAGGAGGTTTCTCCTTTATTCCAGGTTGATTCTCTCCTAAATTAGTTTCCATTCATTGTTTTTTGTCTTGCCATCAGGGGCTTTGGAAAATAAGTTGACCCTCTCTTCTTTGTGCCAGCCCCTCAACTACTGGAATACTGCTATCACTTCTGGGGGACATTATTCAGCTAAGAGACCCCTTAGCAAAGGGCTTCTCTCTGCCTCAGTTTCCCTGCCTGGATGGCTTCAAACATTAGGGGACTGGAGGCTAAAGCATATAAGGAATGGCTGCTGGAATTGGGTATGTCTAGTTTAACGAAGAGAAGGACGAGGGGGGACATGATAGCAATGTTCCAATATCTCAGGGGCTGCCACAAAGAAGAGGGAATCAAGCTATTTTCCAAAGCGCCTGGAGGCAGGACAAGAAGCAACGGGTGGAAACTAAGCAAGGAGAGAAGCAATCTAGAACTAAGGAGAAACTTCCTGACAGTGAGAACAATTAACCAATGGAACAACCTGCCTCCAGAAGCGGTGAGTGCTCCAACACTGGAGATTTTTAAGAAGAGACTGGACAGCCATTTGTCCGGAATGGTATAGGGTTTCCTGCCTGAGCAGGGGCTTGGACTAGATGACCTTCAAGGTCCCTTCCAACTTTACTACTATTATTATTATTATTATTATTATTATTATTATTATTATTATTATATAATAATAATAATAATAATAATAATAATAATAATAATAATAATAGAGGGAGAAAGTCAAGAGTGAGAGTTAGAAAAGGTGTCGGTTCACGCACTCACGAACTTCGACCTGGTTCTGCTGTTCCGAACAAAAAGGGTGATGTTCGTTCACTTCTTCGAGTGGTTCGTCGACCTTAGACGACTCCTCGTGTAGTTTCGAGAGAGGTGATCTTCCCATCCTGGGGTCTCTGTTTGCATGGATGTCCGTATCTAAGCTGACTTTGGCCTTAACACTTACTGAGATTTCAACAGCCCACATGGTGCACCACCTAACTTACCTTTACAACACACGGAGGTTGTATGGCACAAGAACCATGAATAAAATACTTGGGCATGCTGGTAAGGATATGAAGCGATCCTCTCTGATTGAATCCCAGAAACGGGATCAAGGAATATGGAGGTCTACTTCTGATTATGCTTATTTTGCAAATCCAGGTCCTTGTTTTGATGTTCCACGAGGAGCACTGATGTGAATCAAGACTTTCATGCTTGAAGCTTAGGACTTTGGAGTTTGGTGGCTCTCAAGAATTACAGTCGTGGGATGTGTCCCAGTTTGCCAACTCAATATTTGTAACTGGAGCACCCCAAGCATAAAAAGCACCTTATTGGTATATAGATAGTCCTCAACTTAATGACCAGTTGCTTAGCTTAGCAAGCATCCAAAGTTATCACAGCCTTCCCCAGGGTTACCAATGTTCCAAAATTTGAAGTTGCAATGGCTGTCCTCCCTCCGCCCTACATTTCATGCGATCGTATTTTGGGCACTCAGCAAATGGCGGTTTAAAGCATTCTGAGGCCACACAACTGTTATTTACAACTTTTTTTTTTTTGCCAGAAACGCATTTATTTCCGGGGTTTGGCAAAAAAAAAAAAAAAATCGCCCATTGCGGACAATGGCTATGCTTAATGACCCGTGTGTTCACTTAACCACCATGGTGAATCTCTTTAACCACCGCTGCAAAAGAAGTGATCTGCTTAACGACGGACACTGGCAAATTGATTCCAGAATCAATTGCAATTGTAAGCTGGGGATTATCTATAAGTCATTTTCAATGTAGCTTCAACAAAATTGTGGAAGGGTGGGGTTAGGTAACGATTTGAAAATAACGTCTTACTCACTAGCTCTGAAAACATGTAAGTCAGTAGCCATTTCTCTGACTGGGGGGGGGGGGCGCGTCATGGCTCAGCAGTTAAAGACCCTGAGTTTGTGTCAGCTGGAAAATGACAGCCCGGTTCGAGACTCAAGTGCCACGGAACGGAGTCAGCTCTCGTTACTTGCCCCAGCTCCAGCCCACCTGGAAGTTCAGAAGCAGGCAAATGCGAGTAGATAAATAGGTACCACTTCAGTGGGAATGTAACAGCGTTCTGTGCGCTTTTGGCCTATAACCATGCTGGCCACATGGCCACAAAAATTGTTTTCAGACAATGCTGGCTCCCTCAGCCAAGAAACAGAGATGAGCACCGTCCCCTACAATCGGACACAACTGGACAGGATAAACTTTTACCTTTACCTTTTTATTTCCCTGACACGTGACGGTAGCAAATTCTAAAAGATAACAAAGCAAAGTAATAGTCTATTATCAGTTGCTTGAAGGACCACTTCCTTCCCATTTCATTTTCTGGATAAAGTTTCCCAGGGGAATTTGTCTTGCCATGAAACACAGAATATTTCCTCTCTCCAAACACCGTTCAAAATGAAACCCCGTCACAATTTTCATTTTGTTCTGTCAAATTCTGGGAGGTGGTTGTTTTTTTTTTCATGCATGAGAGCTGAATCTATTTTTCCACTTTTAAGGAAGCAAAACCCTAACCCTAGTGCTTCATAATAGCTGATGCTTCCAAATGCAGTCTAGCCATTTAATGCACCGACATAATTAATTTTTTTAAAGCCCAAAATCCTGAAACAGGAATGGGGAAACAAAAATGCTAATCTGTCTTTTTGGTGAGTTCATCCCCCCCCCCTTGCTAAATACCCCATGGACTGTACCTGCCCTCCAGGAATGGGGCAAAAGAATGCCCACCCCTTTTAGGTAGGACCCAGATTGTTGGGGGCAATACGCGAAAAATACTTACAACGTAAACCACCCAGAAAGTGCTGTAAAGTGCTACGGGGCAGTATATAAATGCTATTGCTATATCAACATTCACTAGCTGTGTTCCTTGTCCAATATTGTTTCTTCTTTGCTGTTCTCTAATAACAGATATGCAGATGCCATTGAGAAGTACAAAGCAGCCATGAAAACAGAACCCAATGTAGAGATCTACACCATAAAAGCAAAAGGACAGATCTGCCACTGCTTATCCAAGGTAGAAGCTGAATTTGAGGAACTCCTTCTAAATGAATCGAAATAATTAGTGGAGTGGAATGGAATAGAATCAGAATCAGAATTGGAAGAGACCTTGGCGGTCTTCTAGTCCAACCCCCTGCTCAGGCAGGAGACCCTGTACAATTTCAGACAAATGGTTGTCCAATCTCTTCTTAAAAACTTCCAGTGTTGGAGCATTCACAACTTATGGAGGCAAGTTGTTCCACTGGTTAATTGTGCTAACTGTCAGGAAATTTCTCCTCAGTTCTAGATTGCTTCTCTCCTTGATGAGTTTTCATCCGTTGCTTCTTGTCCTGCCTTCAGGTGCTTTGGAGAATAGCTTGACACCCTGTCATGTCCCCCTTAGTCTTTCTTTTCATTAAACTAGACATACCCAATTCCATCAAGCGTTTGGGCCCCTGGCGATTAACCAACCTCTTTGGGAAGCTGCCTGATTTGGTATAATGTGACCAGAGGCCGGAGGACGTGCGAATGCCTTGCTTAATCTCATAAAGTTGAAATGGGGATTTGTGCTTACTTCTTGGATCTACTATCAGGCCTCTATCTGTCTGTCTGTGGTTCTGTTGCTCCACCTATCTGAGATTTTGCTTCCTTCCTGCATAAATGGGGACGTGGTTCTTGATCTGCAGCCCTTGGCAAGCTGATCTTCTCCAGATGTTTTGGAGGACCATGTCGGTCAGAGATAATAGAAATCATAACCCAAGGCATGTGCAAGGACTCTGAAATTGTGCACCACAAAGGTTGTCCAGATTTTTTGCTCAAGAATTCCTTTGAGCCTTCCCCAACTAGCTGGAAATAATGTCACAAGATGGGTTTATTTGTCAAATCCACCTGGCCCAGTCGAAAGGCATTAAAAACCTGGCTTTTTCCTTGGACAGTTTAATGGGAGTCCTCATTTTGAGGAGGATAACAATTTCAAGTTCCTGATGACTTAGCGAGTATTTGTTTATATTCTGATGGAATTGGCCGTTTTTGCTTATTTGGGGGAATTCATTGTACAGGTAGTCCTCGGTTGTTTAGTGACCGTTAGAAGTTACGACCCACCTGAAAAGGGGGACTTACAACCCAGATCCAAGTTCTGATATTCATGCCTCCCCCTCCCGTGGTCACATGACCACACTTCGGGCATTTGCAGCATTCCCCCAGCGACACATAACCGCATTTTGCAGCGGTTTTGCCAAAAAAACAGCACTTAATTTCCAGCAAAACCGCACCCACAACAAATGGGATTGCACTTACAACCACTGCTAAGCGACTCAGGGTTCACGCTTATAACTGCCATGTTTGTTTACCAACCCGGGTATTCGCATTTAGGACCACTCCGTTTGCTTAATGACCATCGCAATATATATATATAAAATTGGGTCAATCACACAACCAACCTGTTTTACAACCATTAGAAGTTATTACCATAAGGGGCGGACTCCGTTATGGTCATAACACAAGGACTATCTCTAAGCTGTCCAGAATCACACTGTTCCACATGGAAAGCCTTATGGATTTCTTAAACAGTTAAGGAAATACAATTAAACTGAGAGCGTGTTGTTAAGAACCCCATTGTGAGATCCCAAGCCCTGATGGAGCAGTGGCTAGAATGCAGTACTGCAGGCTACTTCTGCTGACTGCCGGCTGCCAGCAGTTTGGCACCGGCTCAAGGTTGACTCAGCCTTCCATCCTTCCAAGGTCGGTTAAAATGAGGAGACAGATTGTTGTGGGCAATAGGCTGACTCTGCAAACCGCTTAGAGAGGGCCAGAAAGCACTGTGAAGCATTATATAAGTCTTAAGTGCTATTGCTGCTATCCTTCCCTCCGTCCCTTCCTTCCTTTCTTTCTTCCTGCCTTTTTGTTTCCTTCCCTCCCTCCCTACTGTAATGCAGTATTGCAGGCAAACTCTGCCCACTGCCAGCAGTTCGGCTCAAGGTTGACTCAGCTTTCCATCCTTCCGAGGTCAGTTAAAACGAGGACCTAGATTGTTGGGGGCAACAGGCTGATTCTGCAAACCGCTTAGAGAGGGCCGGAAAGCACTGTGAAGCATTATATAAGTCTAAGTGCTATTGCTATTGCTATCATGGGGTAAATCGGAGCAGATGTTCAGGACCCGGAAGGGATGTGTGAATGGGTTAGCCGACAAAAGTCCTCTTCTACCTCTTCTACCTCCTATCGCAGAGCAAACGGGTTGCAGAAGCAATAGATCTCTGCAGTGAAGCCCACCAGCTTGACCCCAGAAATACCTTCGTCCTGCGCGACAGAGCAGAGGCCTTCATCCTGAACGAAGAATTTGAGAAAGGTCAGCCTCCGAGCCACCTCATGCCCACCGCAGGGGGAGCCTCATCCGGTCCATTTCTTCCTCCTCCCATCCCATAGTTAATCTACTTTTGCTTATTTATTTTTCCTT
The DNA here is from genome assembly GCF_001527695.2 of Protobothrops mucrosquamatus. Classification (NCBI taxonomy): domain Eukaryota; kingdom Metazoa; phylum Chordata; class Lepidosauria; order Squamata; family Viperidae; genus Protobothrops; species Protobothrops mucrosquamatus. Next base: position 60,367 of record NW_015387335.1, read on the forward strand.
CCGTTCAGCCGTGTTTAATTCTCAGAAACTGCCTGGACAAGTCCCTGCCATTTTCTTGGCAAGGTTTCTCAGGAGCGATTTGCCACGGCCTCCTTCCTAGGGCTGAGATTGTATGACTAGTCCAAGGTCACCCAGCTGGCTTCCTGCCTAAGGCAAGATTGGAACTCAAAGTCTCCCGGTTCTTAGCCTGATGCCTTAACCGCTACACCAAACTGGTTCTCTGGCTTATCCATTTCTTGGCAAACGTATCGTCCCAGTCAAACCACTTTGTCATCACAAAGTACAGAAGCCGGATTGTTCATTTCCAGGCCACCCAAAAATCTCATCCAGAGGCAATAAAAAGTGATCCAAATATCTATCTCAGTGGTGGCGAACCTATGGCACTAGTGCCAGAGGCGGCACTTGGAGCCCTCTCTGTGGGCACGCATGCTGTCGCCCAAGCCCCGCCTCCCCCCATAGCTCCCTCTTCACCAGCAGCCCCCCCCCCCGGAGAAGAGTCACCCCCCAGGTGCGGTCCATGCGGAGCTGCACAGCCAAGCACATGGCAGGTGGGCAGCAGATGATGCTGCGGGTGGAGGGTGTGGCCACCATGACGCTGCAGGACCGCCTGGGCGATCTGCGGCGTGCCGCAGATGGCCCTGAGGGTGGGCGGGGTGAGGGCGGAGCAGGGCGGGAGCGGGCGGGCGGAGCAGGGGCGGGCCGATTTTTGGGCACTCGGTCTCTAAAAGGTTCACCATCACTGATCTATCTTGAACCTGGGAGTGTATTTTTTTTAAAAAAACCCAACATTTCATTATTAACAGGGAGAAAAATGGGACCAAACACAGGACTATTCCCTAAATGGAATCTCTTCTGTTATATTGTGTTACAATTGTACATCTAATTCTACTTCAGAATTCTTTTTTAATGCCATTGGGGGAGAGAGATATGTCTCACCAGCAATTCCTCTAAACACACACACACACACACACACACTAGATGGATAGGTGTACACTCCAGACCTCTTTTCATTTTCCTTTCATTTTTTTCTCATTTGGGAAGTTAAGGGGTAAAATTAGTGCCTTGAACGTCAGTGGAGATTCTCAGTCATCCAGGTCGTGGTTGTCCCAAAGGTGATTTTTTTTTTTTCCAAAAGGCAACTGGACTTTCTTGGTTTTTTTTACCTTTGAAACCATTTTGCTTCTCATCCAAGGAGCTTCAAAAAATGTTTTCAAAATAAAAAAAAGTTGCCATTTGGGGGGGGGGGGGAAAGCATCTTTGGGATGGTGCCCTGAACCTTGCCAGACACTTTACACCTTAAAAGTTACTCCCATGGGATTAACACTGTCTCTAAACAGGAGTCCTGCCCCTGTCTGTTTTTGGAGAATAGCCGATAACCTGCAGAGTATCTGGTACTTGCAGATGAAGGTTGCATATTTCCATTCTATATAAGTCTTTGACCAAAGGGTCAAAGCTTGGGGGGGGTGGGAAGCTTTCTCATTGAAAGAATTAAAACTAGCTTTTTTTTTTTTTTAATCTCTAGCCATTGAAGATTATCAAGAAGCGAAAGAATTTGATGCTGAAAATGAGGAATTAAAAGAGGGACTAGAGAGGGCACAAAAACTGCTGAAACAGTCCAAGAAGAGGAACTATTACAAAATCCTTGGAATTCAGAGGTAAGCAGGTTCATCTTTGCTATCCAAGTCTTTCACAATCCGGGATTAAAACTGCTGAGAGGAATTCTCCTGTAATAGAACATTAAAACCTGTACTGTACTGTAACCATGAAGGTTGAAGTCCTGGTTTAATGATTTTGGGACGCCAGAACAGCTGCTGCACTTTTGTCACCTCAAGGCTTCTTTCTGCCAGGAAAAAAAAATAAAAATCTATTTACATTAACAAGGCCAGCTGGCTTGGAACGAACAGCATGTTCAGCCAAGCCTTTTTTTTAAACCATGGCTTGTTGACTAAGCCACAACAGCCTTAATTGGTAGATTCAAACATAGCCCCAAAGAAGCGGACCACATAATGGCTCAGAATTGCAGAGTCCCGTAAAAGCGAGAACGGGAGTAATAATAATAATAATAATTTTTTTTTTATTTGCGGTCACAGACCAAAATGCAAGTGCAACAAAAGAAAACACAAGAAAATATAATCACAAACAATTAAACACCAGAAGCCTTGGCTAAAGGGAATTACAACGTTCTCCTCTAATAGTTACAGCTCTTAAAAGAAATTTAGAAACCTGAGTAGTAATATAGGAGGAGACATCCCCTAAACAATATAGGACCAAATTACTAACATTAGAACCAGAGGGATCAATTCCAAGGAGAGACAGTAATTTAATTCTGCCCTATGTTATACATAGGGCAGTATGATAAGACATGCTCCACAGTTTCAACTTCGGCCCTATCACAGGGGCATAGTCGCTCACTAAACGGGAGCCTCTTAAATCGCCCATCGAGTAGTGCTGAGGGCAAGACATTGAAACGGGCCAGGGAAAAGACTCTTCTATACTTAGGGATGGTTAAGAGTATAGAAATATGAAGCCATCCTCAATCCATAATTATTAGAATGGCTGAAGATCAAAGGGGAGCAGGTTTTGTTGACTCTGGCTCTTAAATATTGCAAATCTATGTCCACAAGCCGTTGGACTACCCTAAACTGGGCGCCCTTGAGACCATAATCTCCCAGAGCATCCCCCGTAAAACCTAGCAAGTGGAGTTTCTTTGTCAGCTCCCTCTCCCAACGAGAGGTATGAGAGTCAGCAAACACCAGGGAGAGAACAGGAGTAGATATCATAGGCCTTTCCAAATATTCTGAACCAAAGGTAAAAGTAAAGATTTCCTCTGTCCAGGCGTGTCCGACTGTAGAGAGCAGTGCTCATATCCGTTTTGTAGCCAAGGGAGCCAGCATTGTCTGAAGACGCTTCGATGGTCATGCAGCTAGCATGACTATATACCGAGGCCCATGGAATGCTGTTAGTTTCCCACCAAAGTGGTACCTATTTATCTACTCACATTTGCCTGCTTTCAAACTCCTAGATGGACAGGAGCTGGGGCGAGGACGGGAGCTCACCCCATCATGTGACACCCGGGTCTTGAATCTGGGCTGTCACCTTTTTAGCTGACAAGGTCGGCATCTTTAACCGCTGAGCCATCACACCTGCCCCACTCCCAATGCTGAACTACAGCTCCCCAAATCCTCCCATTTCTGACCCTGTTGGCTGCTGGGAATTGTAGTTCACAACTTCTGGAAGCACCATAAGTTTCCCGTCTTGGACTATCTTTATATATTTGGTGAGAACGAAAAAACCCACTGCTTGGGCTCTAAACTCATGTATGGGAGTGTCAGTTAAAAATAATTTCACCTAGGTGTATGACTGTAAATCTCCAATAATTATAGCATTGTGGACCTACTGTAGATAAAAGGAGTACGTTTTTAATTTATCTCTTGCAATCTGCAATTATACCTGCCTCCCTATTTCCACCGGCAGAAGGAAGACACATGGGTCTTCTCCTGTGTATAATCCACACCATGGAGCTAATTTCTGGCCCCCAAAGGGATGAGGCTTCAGCTCTCTCTAGCCCAGGGGTAGGCAACCTTGGCTCTTGTATGACTCGTGGACTTCAACGCCCAGAATTCCTGAGCCAGCATGGCTCAGCTTGGAAACCTCTCCCTTTCCCCTCAGCATGGCTGGCTCCGGAATTCTGGGAGTTGAAGTCTAAGAGTCATAAAAGAGCCAAGGTTGCCTACCCCTGCCCTAACCTAAACAGGCCTCTTTCTCATGCCCCCCCCCCCAGAAATGCAAACAAGCAGGAGATCATCAAAGCATACCGAAAGCTGGCTCAGCAATGGCACCCTGACAATTTCCAGTCGGAAGATGAGAAGAAGGAAGCCGAGAAAAGATTCATTGACATCGCGGCTGCTAAAGAGGTCCTGATAGATCCAGGTAACATGCATAGGCTTCTGAGGCCTGGTGGCCCAGTGATTAGAATGCAGTAATGCAGGCTCCTTCTGCTGACTGCCATCTGTCAGCAGTTTGGCAGTTCGAGTCTCACCAATTCAAGGTTGACTCAGCCTTCCATCCTTCCGAGGTAGATAAAATGAGGACCCAGATTGTTGGGGGCCGTAGGCTGACTCTGTAAACCGCTTATAGAGGGGCCGTAAAGCACTGTGAAGCGGTATATAAGTCTAAGTGCTATTGCTATTATCGTCTTCTCTCTTTTCTCTGAAAGGGATGTTTGGGGGCAAAACAGTTTTCTAATCTCTTCTTTAAAAACCTGACATGATGGAGCACACGGCATTCAATCCCCAGCCTTCAGTCAGGATGCTTCTTGGATGAGAAGCGAAATTTCTTCAGGGGAAAAAAAAATATGTCCAGTTGCCTTTTGAAAAAGCACCTTTGGGACAGCAGCAGAAAAAACTGGAAGGGGGGGGATTATCTACCAGTAGGAATGGTAAATATCTGTAATGGTTTGTGGGAATGACCTTGAGGGACAGGAGAAGAGATGCTGCCTAGGGAAGGATCAGATAGAAGCAAGAAGTACCCACAATGGCTTAATGGGCAAAGAAAGAAGCTTAAAAAGGATCCTCCCTAATTGTTAAAAGTGAGGGTGGGAGATTTATGTTTTGAAACTTTTCAAACTTGCAAGATTCTGTTAATCCAGTTTTGGTCACCACGATGTAAAAAAGATGCTGAGACTCTAGAAAGAGTACAGAGAAGAGCAACAAAGATGATTAGGGGACTGGAGGCTAAAACATATAAGGAACGGTTGCTGGAATTGGGTATGTCTAGTTTAACGAGAAGAGAAGGATGAGGGGGGGACATGATAGCAGTGTTCCAATATCTCAGGGGCTGCTACAAAGAAGAGGGAGTGAAGCTATTCTCCAAAGCGCCTGAAGGCAGGATGAGAAGCAACGGATAGAAACTGATCAAGGAGAGAAGCAACCTAGAACTAAGGAGAAACTTCCTGACAGTTAGAACAATTAACCAGTGGAACAACCTGCCTCCAGAAGCAGTGTATGCTCCAACACTGGAAGTTTTTAAGAAGAGACTGGACAGCCATTTGTCTGAAATGGTATAGGGTTTCCTGCCTGAGCAGGGGGTTGGACTCGATGACCTCCAAGGTCCCTTCCAACTTTATTATTATTATTATTATTATTATTATTATTATTATTATTATTATTATTATTATTATTATTATTATTATTATTATTATTA
>NW_015387335.1:66807-68894 GCF_001527695.2 Protobothrops mucrosquamatus
TGTTTCCCCTATAGCTTTCCTGAGAGGGCTGACAATATCAAACTAAGACTTGGGGGCCTGTTCTTCTCACCCACTCCTAACGTCTTCTTGTTTGGTTGTTGTGGGTGCTCCATCCTTGAAGGCTTTTCAGGAGCGATTAGACCGCCACTTATCTGAAATGGTGTAGGGGCTTCTGCTTGAGCAGGGGGTTGGACTAGAAGACCTCCAAGGTCCCTTCCAACTCTGTTATTCTGTTATTTCTCTCCCTCCCTTCCAGAAATGCGACAGAAATTTGACTCTGGGGAGGATCCTTTAGACCCAGAGAATCAACAAGGAGGATCAGGACATCAGCACCAGTGGGCGTCCGAATTTAACCCCTTTGGCTCCGGGAACTTTCATTTTAAGTTTCATTTTAATTAATCCGCCTGAGCCCCGAACACCTTGGCCAGTGAGTTGACGCACAAAGAGGACAATAACAACTCCTACGCAGTGGAGGCAGGGAAGGAGGTTAGTTTCCTTATTTATATATTCAAGTATCCCTTTCCAGATGAGCAGAAGTTTGTTCCTCGAGATAATAACCAGGACCCCCAAGGAAGATGGTGACCTCTCGCTTCTTGACTGTGACTCCCACAAAACAGTGACTGGCAAAAGGGTTTTACGAATGCATGCAGAGCCTTAAACCCCGTCTGTGAATCCTGCCTTTCTTAGGGACATTTTCAAAGTTAGGTTGAGCTTCATCGTTCCAGTCCACCTAAACATTTCTCAAGTTCTTCTTTGCACTTGAAAGACCGGAAGAAGTTCTGCCAACCTGACAATTCGCAACCCTTTGCCACGGAAACCGTTCATTTTTAAATCCAAGCAAGGTGAAGGTGTGCGTTCCCCCCCTTTTTTTTTTTTTTTCCTTTTTCTCTCTTTCTTTTTTAAAGGAAAACATGCCGTTTGAGTTCCACCTTCCCAAGGAAAGCTTGGCCGGACATGTTGCCATTTGAGTTGCGCCATTGCGTGGGATGGTTTCCATCACCGATGCCGATAGGGGAAAAGACCAGCCTGGCTCCTGCAAAGAATTGTGTTGTTTGTGCCCTCTCTTGGTAGGGAAGGAGTTAGGGAATAAACTTTGGGGCAAGGTCTGCTCGAAAAGGCAGCGAAGAGAGCCTCTTGCGTCAGACTGGGGAAAAGAGGGGGGAAAAAATAAGGTTGCTGTAAGCCTTTCTGGATTGTATTCTTTATTGTTGGATGTTGGTTTTGCACATTGACTGCTCCTGCTTTCAAATACTGGAGGAGGACATGAACAGTATGGATTTGGAGACAAAAGTTGATACCTTTCACCCCTCCGTGAAATTCCCCTGTCCCAGAATTTAATATTTTTCAGGCATAATCAATTAGGCCAACAGCTCTACCACTGACTGTGAACGCCCTCATTTTCTATAGTTAGTTAAAATTATTTTTTTTCCTCCTCCTCCTCCTCCTCCTCCTCCTCCTCCTCCTCCATTTCTATCTAGTACAGTCATTACATAAAGCCCAGTCTGTTTCGGTTGTTATCATCAGAGGCGGCAAAAAAAACAAAAAAAGATTAAGGAGAGGTATTAATTTCCTGTCTTTACCAAGAAAGTGTCAAGATTAAAAGTTTCGTATTGCAGGAACAATTGATTTTTATTTATTTATTTTTGAACCTTTGGCATTTTGCTGGAGCAAAGGTTGAGGAAGCGACAAAAAATGCTGAGTTGAGAAGGCTGAAGGTTCAGGATAATTTGCCTCTGAGTTCTGAGCCAGAAAGAAAAGAAAAAAAAACCACACGTTTTAACTCAGGTTGAAAGCGAGTCTTTTAAAATGGGTGCAGTTGGGTAAGCCTGGAGTACGGAGGGGTAGGGCTGTGAATAAAACAGAAATGTTTTTGTTTCCAGTTCTGAGTTAAATAGATCAATTCGGAACATTCTGCCAACGTGTTTCAAGTGTACTTATTCCAAGAGAACACAACATCTGTTGAGTGTTTCATCCAGTGGAAAAATACGGCCTAAGAACAAGCCCCGTGTTGCCTGATTTTTCTTCCTAAAGTCATCAAAGTAAGGGGGGGTGAATGCTAGACACCACTCAATCCACAGAAAAAAAAA
>NW_015387335.1:70328-97960 GCF_001527695.2 Protobothrops mucrosquamatus
TACGCTGGTACAGGGGGAAACCTTGCCCCAGGGTTCCTTCTCTATCATGTAACACAGGAATGGCATAACACAAGTATTTAAAAGAAAAAAAATGTACGAATGCAGACTTATTTTCTCTTGAGGTAGTTTTTTTGCCAATTTTCACAACCCCTGGCATGCCTTTATGTCACCTGAAAAGAAAGCCCCGGGATGGCACTAACCTGCCGGCTGTGATTTAATTTATTTTCCTTCTTGAGGACTAGTAGAAGATCAGCTATGAAGGCTGGTGGATGCTGGCTTCTAGTCTTTCTAGGTGTTCTGCAAGTGGGAGATCTGGAAACAGAGCCTGCCTTGCTGAAAGGTATACCAAAGTTGCCTCCCTATTTATTAGATATAATCCCCAACTTACAACCATTTGTTTAGCGACCGTTCAAAGTTACAATGGCATGGAAACAAGTGATGTACCTCTAATCCTCACACAGCTCTTGCAACTTCCCCACGTTCACATGATCCAAAATACATACATTTGGCCACCAGCATGTATTTATGACAATTGCAGCCTCCTGGGATTATGTGGCCCTCATCTGCAACTTTCCCAGCCTGCTTTTGGCCAGTAAAGTCAATGGGGGAAGTTGGTTTTGCTTAACCGTGTGATTCACTTAACAACCATGGGCAAGTCAGGCACGACTCTCTTAGCAACTATCTTGCTTAGCAATGTTGGCTCCAAGTATGGTCCTAAGTCAAGGAAAACATGTAGAATAGAATAGAATAGAATAGAATAGAATAGAATAGAATAGAATAGAATAGAATAGAATAGAATAGAATAGAATAGAATAGAATAGAATAACAGAGTTGGAAAGGACCTTGGAGGTCTTCTAGTCCAACCCCCTACTCAAAGGATAACCTATACCAGGGGTAGGCAATCTTGGCTCTTTTATGACTCATGGACTTCAACTCCCAGAATTCCTGAGCCAGCATGGCTGGCTCAGGAATTCTGGGAGTTGAAGTCCACAAGTTATAAAAGAGCCAAGGTTGCCTACCCCTGACCTATACCATCTCAGACAAGTGACTGTCTAGTCTCTTTTTAAAAATCTCCAGTGATGGAGCATCATGATTTCTGGGGGCAATCTGTTCTATTAGTTAATTGTCCTCACTGTCAGGAAGTTTCTCCTTAATTCCAGGTTGCTTCTCTCTTTGATCAGTTTCCAGCCATTGTTTCTTGTTCTGCCCTCTGGTGCTTTAGTGAATAACGTGATCCCCTCTTCTTTGTGGCAGCCCCTCAAATACCGGAATACTGCTATCATGTCTCCCCTATTTCTTCTTTCCTTTAGACTAACCAAACCCAAGTCCTGCAGCCGTTCTTCGTATGTTTTAGTCTCCAAGCCTTTGATCATCTTAGTTCTTCTTCTCTGAACTTTTTCCAAACTCTCAACATCTTTTTTTTTTTCATATGGTGATCAAAATTGGTTGCAGTATTCCAGGTGTGGTCTTACTAGGGTTTTATAAAGCAGTACTAATACCTCACGTGATCTTGATTCTATGCCTCTGTTTAGAATGTAGATTTACATGGTCTCTTGTGTTGCAGAATTCAAGGCTATGCCCAGCACAGTCCCTCTTTCTGATTTTCTCCCCCCTAACAACCAAGTATAGATTGGACAGACCGGTCCAATGTGACCGATCTAAAGCCAGCCAGAGGTCTTCTCTGGCTAATGGTAGATTAGAACTTGGGTTTTGCCACTCCTAGTTCAAATCCTGAAACAGAACAGTTTACGTGTGAACGAGAAGCACACGTAAACTGTGATTTAGTAAGATACTGTTACGGAATGCTGGATTAAGAGCCATGGTGGCGCAGTGGTTAGAATGCAGTATTGTAGGTTAACTCTGCCCACAGCCAGGCGTTTGATTCTCACCGGTTCAAGGTTGACTCAGCCTTCCATCCTTCTGGGGACTGAAATGAGGACCCAGATTATTGGAGGCAATGCTATTGCTATAAATAGGAGCCATGGTGGCACAGTGGTGAATATTGCAGGCTGATTTTGCTCACTGCCAGAAGTTCGATCCTGACCGGCTCAAGGCTGACTCAGCCTACCTTCCTTCCGATAAAATTAGGACCCAGATTTTTGGGAGCAAGAGGCTGACTGTAAACCGCTTAGAGAGGGCTGTAAAGCTCTGTGAAGCGGTATAGAAGTCTAAGTGCTATAAATGTGATACGGCTGGGCTCGAACCAGAGGTAAGGTTGAAATGCATGTGTGCTCCGCTACGCCAGGGGTCCCCAACCCACGGCCCACTACTGTTTGGAATCGGGCCACATGAGAGGCGGGCCAGCGTGCACCCACGCACGCAGCTCCACTTGCACGAGCAGCAGGCTGGCATGCATATGTGCATGCCAGGCCACTGCTCATGAGGCCCAGTTCCTCTCCCCTTTCCCCAGCTGGGCTGCCAAGCAGCCAAGTTTGGGGATCGCTGCGCTGTGCAACCCCAGCCGGTTAGATCACTTACCTCATGTATCTGCGGACTCCCCTCCCACTCTACCCTTTTCGACTTTTCCTGTTGAAATTCCAAAGACGACAACCGTGGTTGCAAACAGTGTCTTTTTATATAAAACAGGTCACAGACAGGTTTACTTCTTTCTTTTTTAAAAAATATATCACAATACACTTGAGTTGTACTCCTCAGCAGCAAGGAAGCCAAAGTTTGTGGTTCCAAGACGCAACACAATTCAAAATGTCCTCATGTCCATGAATCTGTCACTCCAATTCTTGGGCGGGTAGGAAGGAAGCCAAGTCACTATTTGCTCAGCGCCTCCATTTGATCAATACTTAGCCCCAAAATAAAAAAAGGTGCTGCTAAAATTCCTGTTCGGCTTCCTTCTTAACTTCCTTATGCATAGTAATCAAAAGCAGACATGTCAAACACAAGGCCCGGGGGCCGGATGCGGCCCGCGAAGTGGTTTCATGTGGCCCGCGAAGCCGTCCTGGAAACAGTGAGGGAACGGCCCCCACTGCCTTGGCCCTGACCCAGGCCAGCTGGGAGACAATGTACAATTTTGTGGTGGCCATCTTGGCACTTGCCCCGGTGGACCATGCCTTGGCATTTGCCCCGGTCCTACCCCCTTCTACAAAAGACCCTCAGATCTGTCCCACTCCTGCCCAGGCCCCCATAGGCACCCTTGACGCGAATGATGTAGAACTGGTCATGCCCACCAAGTAGGCCACACCCACTTTATCCACGCCCATCCAGTAGGCTGCACTCACTCTGGCCACATCCACCCGGCCCCCCAGGGCAACCGCAATGCTGATGCGGCCCTCAGTGAAATTTGAGTTTGACACCCCTGATCTAAAGAATCAATCCTCTAAGCCAGTGTTTCTCAACCTCTACAACTTGAGGATGGGTAGACTTCAATTCCCAGAATCCCTCTGGGAAGGGAATTCTGGGATTGCAAGCCCCCATGTCTTAAGTTGCAAGGGTTGAGAAACACTGCTCTAAACCAAAGCCCATGAAGATGCTTGAAGGTCCGTCAGATCTCAAAATGGGAAGGATTCCCTCTTTTGGTTGGCTGTATCTTAATTTCCTTCCTGAGGAAACCAATTATCCAGGTCCATTTTTTTTAAAGATCTCAAAACTAGCTTTCTAGATGCATGGAAGAAGCAGGTGGCCAGCTGCTAAACTCCCTCCTGAACATGGCTTTGGGGAAAGGTGAGTGACCAGAATATCCATAGGTTGAAGCCATCCAACCCAAGACAGTCAATTCAGAGAAGACAACAAATCAGAATAAGCCGTAGTCCAATGCGTCTCAACCTTGGCAACTTGAAGATGTATGGACTCCAACTCCCAGAATTCTCCAGCCAGCAATTCTGGGAGTTGAAGTCCACGCAACGTAAAGTTGGCTAGGGTTGTGAACATGGCATGCTTTTTCAAAATTTAAGGCCTTCCTGGATACTTTGGCTTCAGTGCTGAGGAGTTTTTTTAAGGCAATCGTAATAACAATATCATTTGATCCAATGGTTAAACCTCCATTTTCCCTTAAAAAGGTTTCACACACATTCACACAAAATTTAGCATCTCCAGCAGATAGGAGTGTTGACTGGAGGGAAACCTAAAAACCCAATTGGGAAGTAAATCTCCACTCTATTAGGGATATCCCAGCATTTTTAACTATGAGTAGGCCTCCAGTTTCGATGTCCTCCAAGCATGGATCAGTTGTTTCACACATACATTCATGTCCCCTTGAGTGACAAACCACAGGAGGTGATTTAACTTGAGTTTCAGACCCGGTTGTAGGCAACATCAATTATTCTGAACAAGAGACCTCAAAAATCTGAGAAGCAATCTCCATCCTTGCTGATACCTATACCAATACATATATATATATTAAAAGTCCATCTACACTTCTTGGCAATAAATAACTTTGCCCAATGTGGCATTGGCCAGGATCAGATCCAGAAACATGCCTTCAGTCCACCTCTTGGTTCAGAGCATCCTCACAACGTAAGAAAGTCCAAACCGAAGGATAAACAAGGTTCTCCCTTGGTATGTGTCATCTTTGGAAGAGTCTTTGGTATTCTGCATTGCCAGCAAAGCATCCAACCTGAAGGGATGTCATCTTCCACCCTTTGCCGGATTAGACATAGGCATTCTTACCATATTGGCCATTACTGCTAGCATTGGACTCTCTACGGGGACGAGAGACTGAGGTGCTGGGAACCGGCATGCCACTCTTTGGAGCTTTGTAGGGGTATGTGTAGCTAAGAGCAGAAGAGGGAGATGTCAGTGTTTGGATTCAATAAGATTTCAGAAAATAGGGCTGTGGCGACATTTATTCCCCAATTCTTGAAGCCAGAGACAAAGACCTATTCCCGTGGTGGCGAACCTATGGCACGCGTGCCACAGGTGGCACTCAGAGGCCTCTCTGTGGGCACGCGTGCCATTGCCCCAGTCCTAGGCCTTCAGCTGGGTTTTATAAAACCTTTTTGCTTTAGGTCGCCGCCGCCGTGTGCAAAAAAAAAAAAAAAGGTTCAATCAATCAATCAATTTCAACTTCTCGCGGAAAAAAAAAGATCTCGCAAAGTTGGAATTGATTGATTGAACTTTTTAGTCCCACCCAGTCTGCCGTTACCACCAAAGCCACGCCCACCCAATGGGCCACGCCCACCCGGCACCCAACAATACATAAGTGGGTTTTGGGTTGCAGTTTGCACTCGGTCCCTAAAAAGTTTGCCATCACTGACCTACTTCTATTCTATTCTATTCCATTCCATTCCATTCCATTCCATTCTATTCTGAAATCTTACAACAGTTCTTTAAGGGACCGTTCAAAGTTATAACAGCACTGAAAAAAGTGACTTTTGACCATTTTTCACATTTACGACCATTGCAGCATCCCCATGGTCACGTGATCAAAATTCAGATGCTCAGCAACTGACTCCTATTTATGGCAGTTGCAGTATCCAGGGTCATGTGATTCACCTTCTGCAATCTTCTGACAAGCAAAGTTAATGGGGAAGCCAGGTTCGCTTAACAACCGTGTTACTAACTTAACAACTGCAGTGATTCACTTAACAACTGTGGCAAAAAAAGGTGGTAAATTGGGGCAAACCTCACTTAACAACAGACTTTTGGGGCTCAATTTGGGTCATAAGTCAAGAACTACCTGTATTTGGCATGTCAGCTTGGCTCTCACCTGTTGTCCTGGGATGAGTTGGTCCGACAGGAACTGAACAGAAAGCAGCCTCCGATCATCACCAGCAAGGAGGCACTCCAGCCTAGATAAAGAGCAGGTCCAATTTCGTATCTAAATAAGCAAAGGAATATAATTGATTGGTTGGTTGATTGATTGATTGATTGATTGATGCATTGTCATTTCACTTTTGTGGATCTATGGAAGGGTTTTAAGATGTCTCTATCCAAGAAGGGTGGACTGAGTCCTAAGAACTGGCTCAAAGTCCTGGGATCTCGGAGTCCTAGTGGACAATCACTTAAATATGAGCCAGCCGTGTGCTGCAGCTGCCCAAAAAAATCCAACACAGTTCTTGGCTGCATTAACAGAAGGATAGAATCAAGATCACGTGGAGCGTTAATATCGCTTTATAATGCCTTGGTAAGGCCACACTTGGAATACTGCATCCAGTTTTGGTCACCACGATGTAAAAAAGATGTTGAGGCTCTAGAAAGAGTGCAGAGAAGAGCAACAAAGATGATTAGGGAACTGGAGGCTAAAACATATAAAGAATAGTTGCTGGAATTAGGTATGTCTATAACAAAAAGAAGGACTGGGGGTGACATGATAGCAGTGCTCCAATATCTCAGGGGTTACCACAAAGAAGAGGGAGTCAAGCTATTCTCCAAAGCACCTGAAGGCAGGACAAGATGGATGGAAACTAAGCAACCTAGAACTAAGGAGAAATTTCCTGACAGACAGAACAATTAACCAGTGGAACAACTTCTCCCTCCAGAAGTTGTGAATGCTCCAACACTGGAGGTTTTTAAGAAGAGATTGGACAACCATTTGTCTGGAACAAATGGACAACCATTTGTCCAACTAGAAGACCTCCAAGGTCCCTTCCAAATCTGCTATTGTGTTCTATTCTAAAGTCGCCTAGCAAACAACATCTTTAAGTAGGAACTTAACTTGAGATCCAGAGGCAATATCTTAATTGTTCTATCCCATAAGAAAAAAAAGAATCTGTTTCAATCTTCTGCAGTAGGAGCAAGAAATTGTTAAAAACCCTCATTTTGGGCTCATTAAGACACCAACTATAGAAAAATAGCAGGAGGAAGGTGTATTAGATATGTTCGCTGCCTTGAGTTATTTATAAAAAATAATAAAGGTAGGATATAAATAAAGCTCCCTTTTTACGACTCTGTAATCCCTTAATTTGGGGTAGAGCTGGGGTGATTGGTTGGAGTTGAGCATTTACTGGCCGGATGCCCTTCCTGACGCCTCTGGAGTTCACAGTAGATATTCTTTTCTTGGCACCCTAGGAAAGAAACATCTGCCACTACCTAGGATTGACCTCTCAACTTTCCGAGTGGGAGGCCAGCATTTTCACCACTAGGTCACCAGGCCGCTCAAAGGCGGGATATAAATAAAATATAAAACATAAATCAATCAATGGTCCATCCTGCCATTTTCTTTTTTCAACCTTGGACCCAGGTGTTGGATACTTACTTTGTCCCAACAAAGAGCGGGTTAAAAAAATCCCGGGTGATATTGAAGGCGTACCATGAAACAGTCACCATCCCGCACAGACCTGAATAGGGAGGGAGAAAAAAGGACATTTGGGGTGAGAAACAGCTTTGGGGTGAATCCTTGAGTGGATTGACAGGATTTGCTTTTTTGGAAACTCAATAACTGGAGGGCCAAGGGATCATCTAGAGAGAAGGACAATGCCTTCATTTGGAAGAAGACTCACAAATGTGCAGCTATACAAATGGAATCAAATAATATACAAATTGAATCAGGTAATAAAGAACCATAAGTAGCACTGTGGCAATGAAGCTGTGAAGAAGCTGTGAATGCTCCAACGCTGGAAGTTTTTAAGAAGGGACTGGACAGCCATTTGTCTGATATGGTATAGGGCAGGGGTAGGCAACCTTGGCTCTTTTATGACTCGTGGACTTCAACTATGCTGGCTCAGGAATTCTGGGAGTTGAAGTCCACAAGTCATAAAAGAGCCAAGGTTGCCTACCCCTGGTATAGGGCTTCCTGCCTGAGCAGGGGGTTGGACTAGATGACCTCCAAGATCCCTTCCAACTATTATTATTATTGTTGTTGTTGTTATTATTGAGAAAACATCAAATCCATGTTTCCTATCATCAATGGCTAAATGTTTCTCCTCAATGGGTTTTTTAAAGTGAAAATGTTAGTAGAGTATCCTTGTAACCTTGTACATATAGTCCTTGATTTACAACCATTTCTTTAGTGGCCCTTCAAAGTTACAACGGCACTGAAAATGGTGACTATATGACTCTTTTATGACGGTTGTGTCATTCCCCATGGTCACGTGATCAAAATTCGGACACTTGGCAATTGACGGATTGATGACAGTCGCAGAGTCCTGGAGTTATGTGATCCCCTTTTGTGACCGCCTAACAAAGCAAAGTCAATGGCGGAGCCAGATTCATTTCACAACCCTGTTACTAACTTAACAATTGCAGCGATTCACAACAACTGTGGCAAGAAAGGTAGTGAAGTGGGGCAAAATTCACTTAACTAGTGTCTCGCTTAGCAATGGATTCAGTTTGGTCGTACGTCAAGGACGACCTGTAAATGGCAACGCCAGCATCCGACGGAAGAACTATTCTTATGTTGATTTAATGGAATTCTTTTTAAAGTTTAAACTGTTTGGGGCATATTGTCACCCGCTTCTCAGTTTGATGATTTTGAAACTTCCATATATATGGGACATAGATTGAATTCAAGCTCTAGGGCACTTACACGGGGGATTTCCACACAGCGACCCTGTGAGGTAGATTTCCGTAACTGACAATGGATTTGAACATGGGTCTCTGTCCTGTAGGTTCAGCACTATACCTTACTAGCTATGAGGGGTGGTTCCTCAGAAATAGAACAAAAGGAATACAGGTAGGTAGTCCTTGACTTACAACAGTTCATTTAGTGACCATTTGAAGTTACAACACCACTGACAAAAGTGGGTTATGGCCTTTTTTCACACTTACGATCATTGCAGCATCCTCATGTGATGTCATCTGATCAAAATTTGGTCGCCTGGCAACTGGCATGTGTTTACGACAATCAGAATAACAGAATAAGAGAGTTGGAAGGGACTTTGGAGGTCGTCTAGTCCAACCCCCTGCTCATGCAGGAGACCATAGCATTTCTGACAAGTGGGAGTCCAAACTCTTCTTAAAAGCCTCCAGTGATGGAGCACCCACAATTTCTGAAGGCAAGCTGTTACACTGGTTAAATTGTTCTTACTGTTAAGAAATTTCTTCTTAGTTCTAGGTTGCTTCTCTCCTTGATTAATTTCCATCCATTGTTTCTTGTCCTGCCCTCTGGTGCTTTGGAAAATAAGTTGACCCCCTCTGCTTTGTGGCAGCCTCTCAAATATTGGAACATTGCTGTCATGTCACCCCTAGTCCTTCTTTTCATTAAATTAGACATACCCAATTCCTGCAACTGTTCTTCACGTGTTTTAGCCTCCAGCCCCCTGATCATCTTTGTTGCTCTTCTCTGTACTCTTTCCAAAGTCTTAACATTTTTTATAATAGGGTAAGCAAAACTGGATGCAAAAAAAAAATCATCATTCATAACCTTCCCAGCTAGCTTCCAGCAAGAAAATTCAATAGGGAAAGTCAGATAACCTTAACAACTGCAGTGATCTGCTTAACTACGTGGGCAAAAAGGTCGTAAAATGAGGCACAATTCACTTAACAACTGTCTTGCTTAGCAATAGAATTTGTGGGCTCAATAGCAACAGCAATAGCCCTTAGATTTATATACCGCTTCACAGTGCTTTACAGCCCTCTCTAAGAGGTTTACAGAGTCAGCTTATTGCCCCTAACAATCTGGGTCCTCATTTTACCAACCTCGAAAGGATGGAAGGCCGAGTCAACCTTGAGCTGATCAGAATTGAACTGTTGGCAGTGGGCAGAATTTGCCTGCAATACTGCATTCTAACCCCTGGGAGGGGGAGAAGGAAGGAATGAAAAGGGAGGGAGGGAGGGCGGGCAGTAGCAATAGCCCTTAGACTTATATACCGCTTCATAGTGCTTTACAGCCCGCTCTAATTGGTTTACAGAGTCAGCCTATGGCCCCCCAACAATCTGGGCACTCATTTTACCCATCTCAGAAGGATGGAAGGCCGAATCAACCTTGAGCCGGTGAGAATCGAACTGCAGTCAGTCAGCAGAATTAGCCTGTAGTAGTGCATTCTAACCACTGCGCCACCATGGTTGATTGTGGTCGTAAGTCGAGAACTGCTTGTATTTTCATAATCCCACCCAACGAGAAGAGTCAGAGAGACAAGTGCAGAAAGAAACTTTGTCCCCGCTTACCAGCCAGGATGAACAAGCTGCCTCCAACAACCGCCATCTTGGCTTTCGCGTTGGGATTGTTTTCACCCACTTTGGTACACTGTAGGCCCACCATGCTGCTCACAATGGCTAAGAAACCCAGGACCAATGCGGTGATCATGAGGGCCCGCGAAGCTTGCAGATACGCTGGAGGGGAGACAAAAAACAAAAATAATGAGTACGGCTGTCTTCTCCACTGCCTTCTTAAAAAAATAATATATTTTTTTATTTTATACAGGCGGTCCTCAATTTATGACCGCAATTGAGCCCAAAATTTAAGTTGCTAAGTGAGATTTTTTTTTTAAAGCGAGGTTTGCCCCACTTTATATGACTTTTCTCGCCCCATTTGCTAAGTGAATCACTGCGGTTCTTAAATTAGTAACACGGTTGTTAAGTGAATCTGGTTTCCCCATTCACTTTGCTTTTCAGAAGGTCACAAAAGTGGATCACGTGACTCTGGGACACTGCAACTGTCATAAATGTGAGTCAGTTGTCAAGCATCCAAATGTAAATCACATAAATGTGAGTCAGTTGTCAAACACCCGAATGTAAATCACATGACCACGGAGAGGCTGCAACAGTCGTAAGTGTTAAAAATGGTCATAAGTTACTTTTTTCAGGGGGGGTTGCAAGTTTGAACCGTCACTAAATGAACTGTTGTAAGTCAAGGACTGCCTGTACATATAAGCAAATGATAAAAAAAGAGGTAGGAATGCACAGAAGTTTAATTATTACAATTAATTAATTATTATTTTATATACTAAATGTAATCAGGGTTACATGAATATTTATTCATAATTAACTTCCCAAAAGTTCAATCAGTGTTTTTCAAACCTATCGGCTTTAAGACATGTGGACTTCAATTCCCAGAATTCCCCAGCCAGCCATTTTGATTTCAGAGTCACACACCTTCTAAACCAGTGTTTCTCAGTCTTGACAACTTGTCCCCCTAGGGATGTCATGACAATCATAAGTGCGAAGTCTAGTTATGTCACTTTATTCAGTGCCATTGTAATAGAATAACACAGTAACACAGTTGGAAGGGACCTTGGAAGTCCTTTACTCCAGGGGTCCCCAACCCCCGGTCCATGGACCGGTACCGGGCCACAGCATGCCAGCAATCAGGCCGCACGAACAAGCAAAGCCCCATTGCGGGATGCAGGCAGCACACAAAACCACGCACCCTCCAGTCTGTGGAAAAACCTCTCTCCACTTAACCGGTCCCTGGTGCCCAAAAGGTTGGGGACTTCTGCTTTAGTCCAACCCCTGCTCAGGCAGGAAACCCTATTCCATTTCAGACAAATAGTTGTCCAGTCTCTTCTTAAAACTTCCAGTGGTGGAGCACCCAAAACTTCTGGAGGCAGGTTGTTCCACTGATTAATTGTTCCAACTGTCAGGAATATTTTCCTTGGTTCTAGGTTGCTTCTCTCCTTGATTAGTTTCCATCTGTTGCTTCTTGTCCTGCCTTCAGGTGGTTTGGAGAATAGCTTGACTCCCTCTTCTTGGTGGCAACCCCTGAGATATTGAAACACTGCTATCATGTCACCCCTCGTCCTTCTCTTCGTTAAACTAGACATAGCCAATTCCAGCAACCGTTCTTCATTTGTTTTTGCCTCCAGTCCCCTAATCACCTTTGTCGCTCTTCTCTGCACTCTTTCTAGAGTCTCAACATCTTTTTTACATTGTGGCGACCAAAACTGGATGCAGTATTCCAAGTGTGGCCTTACTAAGGCTTTATAGAGTGATATTAACACTTCACATGAACTTGATTCTATCCCTTTGTTAATGCAGCCCAGGACTGTGTTGGCTTTTTTGACAGCTGCAGCACACTGGCTGGCTCAAATTTAAGTACCGTAACTTTGAACAGTTGCGAAACGAATGGCTGTTAAGTCAAGGACTGCCTGTATAAGCAGATATAATAGCAGAACGAGTTGGCTGATTCAACCACGGTTCACTCAACTAAGTGCTGAGACAAACATTTACATTTCAAGATGACTGGCTGGTTTTAGATTAAGGGACAACAAACCAGGCCCGGTAGAGTTTATTGCAGCTTCGGTAGAGTTTATTGCAGATTGAAGCTAACCGCAAATGGAGGAAAAACCTTGGTTCCTGCCAAAAGAATTCATTGCCCATGTGTCCAAACCAAATGTTTATTTTTATAAAGAGTTATCTTTAGGTCAATGTTGATAACATCTTTGACTTATCTGCTGAGCAAATAAACTCCCGCCCTCCGAAAAATATGCCCTGTTTGTTTTCTTCTGTCAATGGTCTCAGCCTGCACTGACAGTCTCTTTTCTTTCACCCAGAACAAAATAAGATCCTGTGTAGCAACAGATTAGATTGACCCCACAGCAATCCCTGGACAAAGGGCTAGCTCATGCATTTGACCCCAAATTCTAGTTTCTTAAAAAATAAACAAGCATGCAGCCAGCTAGCCACCACCGCCTGAAACCCTCCCAACATGGAGATCTCACCTGTCCAAATTCCCATTGGCTTGGGAAAATGAGACTTCCAGCATATTGGCAGGACACTAACTTGAGGGAAATGGCTATAGAGAAACATAGTATTAGCTGCCACAGTCACAAAAGAAGGAGAAGAAAAATTTTGTTTATTGTTTGTTTGATTTATCCCACCTTCATTAGTTTACAAATAACTCAAGCCAGCATACATATCAAAGACTCCCCCTCTTTCCCCCACAACAACAACCCCTGTGAGGTGAGCTGGACTGAATGAGAAGGACTAGCCCAAAGTCATCCAGATGGCTTTTGTGTCTACGACGGAACTAGAACTCCCAGTTTCCTGGTGATTAACCCAAAGTCACCCAACCAAATTTCATGACTAAGGTGGGATAGAACTCACAGTCTCCAGGTGATTGGCCCAAAGTCACCTAACTGACTTTTGTGACTAAGATGAGACTAGAACTCCCAGTCTCCTGGTGATTAGCCCAAAGTCACCCAACCGAATTTCATGGCTAAGGGGGGATTTGTATTCACAGTCTCCTGCTTTCTAGCCTTAACCACTAGACCAGGGGTAGGCAACCTTGGCTTTTTTATGACTCGTGGACTTCAACTCCCAGAATTCCTGAGCCAGCATGTCTGGCTCAGGAATTCTGGGAGTTGAAGTCCACAAGTCATAAAAGAGCCAAGGTTGCCTACCCCTGCACTAGACCAAACTGCTCTCTGGACCCGGAATCATCTCACAAATGCTACAGTTAGGTAATGTTAGACTTGACACGGCAATCAGCTCCTCTCTCCCAGCTCTTTAGGCGGGAAGACCCCTTCATTGTCCTTCCAGGTGACAAAGCCAGCATTCATGGGTTGTCTGGTTACAAAGATCCCTAACATGTACCACCCTAAGAAGTGAAGGCATCTCTGGGAACTTGGAAGGTGACGAAAAGTGAGGAGGGAAAAACTGACACATTTCTGGTCGATTGTTTTTCTCTTGATCTTTTATCCTCGGAGATCACCTCGTCATTTCAGCTTTGGTCCTTCCTCTTTGTGGCAGAAGAAAATCCCACAAAAGGCCTGTTGTGTTGGCAGAGGCGTAGCAACAAATATTAACCAGGAAGCAAGGAGAAACGGGGCTGTTTCCTTTGCTTCCACCCCAGCTGTACTTTGAACAGGGGAAGGTCTGAGGCCAAGTGTTCCATCTTCTGTCCTAGGCTGAATCGTCTCAGCCTCACCCCGTCCAATGTCTTCCCTTCCCCGTCGCAAATTCTTCTCAGAGACGGGCAAATGGCGGCCATTTTCATCCACGCAACGGAGCAATGCTTTGAAAGAGACCTTGAACAGGAGCAAAGAAGAAATCCTAAGATTTCTCAACAAAACTGTCGCAGGATGAGGCGCTACCGTACAGGTGGTCCTCGACTTGAGCCCAACATTTCCGCTGCTAAGTGAGACGGTTGTTAAGTGAGTTTTGGCTCATTTTACAACCTTTCTTGCCAGTCGTTAAGCGAATCGCTGCAGTTAGCAACACGGCTGTTAAATGAATCTGGCTCCCCCATTGACTTTGCTTGTCAGAAGATCGCATGAGCCTGGGACACTGCAACCGTCATAAATATGAGCCAGTTGCCAAGCGTCCGAATTTTGATCACGTGACTTTGGGGATGCTGTAACGGGTGTGTGAAAGTGTGAAAAATGGTCATTAGTCACTTTTTTCAATGCCATTGTAGCTTTGAGCAGACGCTAAGCAAACTGTTGTAACTCGAGGACTACTTCTACCAGTTTGAACCTTCAGGCTACAAACTTAGACACACAAACATATCTTGGGTCACAACTTTAAAGACCAGAAAGAGTCAGGTAACACTTTTCCCTTTTGCAAAGACTAGACACTCTCTGTATTTAACGAAGCCGCATCTCACAAAAACGTTTGCCTTTTCATAAAATATATTAGAGGTAGTCCTGGATTCACAACCACAACAGAGCCCAAAATTGCTGTTACTAAGTGAAACACTTGTTAAGGGATTTTTGCCCCACTTTACGACCATTCTTACCACCGTCGTTAAGTGAATCGCTGCAGTTGTCAAGTTAGGGACATGATTGTGAAGCAAATCCGGCTTCCCCATTGACCTTCTTTGTCAGAAGGTCACAAAAGTTGATCACATGACCTTGGAGGACACTGCAACCGTCATAAATACGAGCCAGTTGCCAAGCGGGTGAATTTTGATCACATGTCCCTAGGGATGCTGCAACGGACGTAAGCGTGAAAAACATTCCTAAGTCCCTTTTTTCAGTATTGTCGTAACTTTGACAGTCACTAAATGAACTGTTGTAAGGCGAGGACTATCCAGAGTATAAAAAAGGTGCTTCCTGAACTCCTTGACTTTTTACAACTAGAGACTAATCTGGCTCTCCTCCTCTAATGACGTCAAAAGAGACTTTTTTTGCAAATAGGTTTTTCCTGGGTTAGTCCATATTAACCCTGGTTCTCACACCAGTCAGCTTTCTAATAATCCTCTGAACATTTTACCTGCCTATTTTGATAATTAATGCATAATAAATTATCAGAATAACAGAGTTGGAGGAGGTCTTCTAGTCATGACAATGGCATTCACACTGCACAATTGGCTACTTATTCTCTGGATGCCTTTACCATACATGTAGTCCTTGACTTACAACAGTTCATTTAATGACCATTCGAAGCTACAACGGCACCCGAAAAAAGGGACATGACCATTTTTCACACTTATGACCATTGCAGCATCCCTATGGTCCTACGAGCAAAATTCAGATGCTTGGGAACTAACTCATCTTTATGACGGTTGCAGTATCCCGGAGTCAGGTGATCAACCTGCTAACAAGCGAAGTCAACGGGGAAGACAGAATTACTTAACAACCGTGTTACTCATGCAACAGCCGCAGCCATTCACTTAACATCAAGTTTGTAAAATGAGGCAAAACTCACTTAACTGTCTCAGCAACAAAAATTTGGGCTCAACTGTGGCCGTAAATCGAGGACATCCTGTAGTTAGCCACCGATGGCTTGATCGTGGTGTGCTGGCTTCACACAAGATGCTAAGGCACAAACTGGAGAAACTGGACAGCCATTTGTCCAAAATGGTATAGGGCAGTGGTTCTCAACCTTTTTAATGCCGCGACTCCAACCGGTCGTAAGTCGAGGACTAAACCGGTCGTAAGTCGAGGACTAAACTGGTCGTAAGTCGAGGACTACCCAACCGGACGTAAATCGAGGACTTTCCCTGCCCAGGAGCGCCGCACATGCGTGGTTCCGCCCCCTGCGCCGGCCGAGGCGTAGCTGGCAAGCGGCAGAGACGGAGCAGGCCGACCACCAGCTGGCCCAGCCCAAGGGAGGTAAGGCACCCGCCGGAAAAGGGGGAAAAAATGGCGGACAAAAAAAATGGCGGACAGCCTTGCTTGGCGACCCCCGTGAAATGGTCAATCGACCCCAAATGGGGTCCCGACCCACAGGTTGAGAACCACTGGTATAGGGTTTCCTGCCTGAGCAGGGGGTTGGACTAGATGACCTCCAAGGTCCCTTCCAACTTTACTATTATTATTATTAACTATGGTTTACAAACCAGACTGGCTAAGTTCAAACAACACACTAAGGAGAAACCAAACCAACCACATTTTTTCCCGCATTTGTGCGACAGCTGCAAACTAATTGCCCATGCAAAGTTGCAAAGGGCAGGCCATCTTTGCTGTGAAGTTGGCAACAGCGGATGAGAGTTTCACAACTTTACCTCACAGCCTTTTTGAACCTCTGCGATTGGTTCCGCAAACAACTTACCAGGATATCGATGTGCACACTGCCTAAAATATAGCCTTGGCTGGCACCGAGAACTGCTATTATAGCCAAAAAAATAGGTTTACAGTTAATCTAATCTGAATTATTATTATTATTATTTTTCTATCGACGGTCAGATAATTGCTCCTTGCTGCCCCCTGCTGGCTCTGTGGGAAATACGCGGAGGGATGTACGGATTTGCTCGCAGCCGCGGGAAAAAGCTATTTCTGTTTTTTAGCCCTTAGAAATCCTCGCCTGATTTAGAAGTTTGAGTTGGCACGGGAAAGGAACTCTTCACCAAATAAATAAATAAATAATAAAATAAAAACAAAACGTCCTTCTCTCTGGATTGACCAAAGAAATATGTCTGCACAAATGGATCAGTATTAGGCATGGAAGGGGAATTTCCTTTTGGGTCCCCCAGCAAAAACCGTTGCTGAATTTCTGCCTGTTGAGCAGAATAAAGGGCAGGAGGGAAGTACGGCAGTAGTAAGTAAATCTTAACAGAAAGACTCGAGGAGAATCCTCAGGTTTGCAATGAAATAAAGTGGCACGCTCTGAATTGGTCGCATTCAATTGAGTGGTTAAAAGACTGTTTCTACGGTTGATTGCAAGAGATTTGCAGGAGACGGACTATGGTTTATGTAGTGGTCATCGAAGTCAGGAAGGTGGTACCCGTTAGCTGCATGTCTAGGCAGTGTTTTTCAAATTTGAAAAAAAAAACACCTTTAAAGATGTGTGAACCTCAATTCCCAGAATTCCCCAGTCGGCACAACTGGGGTACAGCGGGGAAGAGACGCAGTTTGAATGGGGTGCAAAGAGAGCCGGAGCCCGCTCAACCCAACAGCGCGGACCCCTCCCCGCCCCACCCCTCGGGGGGCCAGGACGACAAACTCTTGCAGCCACAGAACGATGGGTATTGTGGTCCCAAGTCTCTGGAAGGGCCAGTCCGGGAACCGAGGGAGCTACCGAGGGAGTTTCCCCAACAGACTCCCAAAAGCCGGCTCAAGATCTGGGAATCAACCTGGATCCCTCGATAGGGCTCCGGGCGCGGGAACGGCACCGATGCACCTTGCTCGCTCGAATCGATGGCTGGGAAAGATCAATTAACAGAATAACAGAGCTGGAAGGGACCTTGGAGGTCTTCTAGTCCAACCCCCTGCTCAATCAGGATCCGGGCAAGCGATCCGCGGGTCCCTTTCCACCCCGACGGCCTTGGGGAGCGCAGGACTACAACGCCCATCCTTCCCCGACCTCTTCCCCAGGGCGATCATCCCCCGGGGTGGGAGGAGGGGTCGCCAGCCCTCCCCCCCCCCATTCCCGGGGGCCAGGCTCCCACCACCCTCCGGATCTCGCCTCCCGCCGCTCACCGGGCAGTTCGAGCAGAGACTGGAACTCCCAGCAGTTGTAGACGCCGGTGGAGTCGGTGGCGCAGCTCTGCCACAGGTTCTCGAAGATGGTGGAGGTGGTGATGACGTTGCCGGAGACGCTGGAGACCCTCCAGTAGCTGTTGAAGAGGGTGACGGCCAGCAGCGCCCAGCCGACGGTGCTGAGGAGGAAGCCCACCGCCTCCAGCAGGAGCGACATCGCGGCGGGAGCGGAGCGGAGCAGGCGAGAGCAAAGTGATCCGGGATTCTGCAAGCGATTAGCGCGAAGCCCAGCACAGAGCTGCTGCTGCTGCTGCTGCTGCTGCTGTTACTGCTGCTGCTGCCGCCGCGGGAGGCGCGTCGAGGCTTCCTCGGGGCTCGCTAGCACCGACGAGCGAGCAGGTAAGGGCGAGGAGTGACGTCAGCGCCCGGCCCGAAGTCCACCTCTAGCGGGAATGGGCAGGTGCTTCAAGGCTCCCGTTGAAAAGTGCCTTCCCCGGGGCCGGCGTCCCGCTACTTTGCCCTGCAAAGCTCTGCGGGGCGGGGATGGCCCGCTTGCGGTGGAAGAGCAGAGGAAGGTGGGGTGGGGTGGGAGTCCTTCCCGTGGAAGATGGCCGAGGGGGGTCCGACGGCTTGGGAAAGATGGGTGCGCTGGGGGTCGCGCTCAAGCCCACCTCTCTTTGCAGCCCTCATGCTTTGGGAGGGGGCAGAAATGGGGGATTTCGTATTTGACGCCCGAGCCGTCCTGTGCTTCAGAATAACAGAGCTGGAAGGGAGCTTGGGGGGTCTTCTAATCCAACCCCCTGCTCAGGCAGGAAACCCTATACCATTTCAGACAAATGGTATCATCATCATCATCACCGGAAGGGATCTTGGAGGTCCCCGCTGCTCAGGGAGAAAACTTTTACCATTTCAGACAAATGGTGGTATCATCATCATCATCATCATCACCACCACCACCACCACCACCACCACCACCACTGGAAGGGACCTTGGAGGCCTTCTAGTCCAACCCCCTGCTCAGGCAGGAGACCTTATACCATTCCAGGCAAGTGGCTGTCCAGTCTCTTCTTAAAAGCCTCCAGTGATGGAGCGCCCACAACTTCCGAAGGCGAGCCATTCCACTGGTTAATTATTCTCACGGTTAGGAAATTTCTCCTTAGTTCTAGGTTGCTTAAGTAGTGCACTTTGCTTGGGAACTTTGGGACGGAGCGCAAGGCGTCCACCCGGCCGCTTACCCAACAAACCTGGTTAAAACGAAGCGTGGCTTAGTTGCGGAGGGGGGGGAACAAGCTGCCTCTGGAGAGAAGGCAATGTCGAGCCACTATTGAGCTGATGCCCCCCCAAAAATCTGCCCGACCTGTCTTTGAAGCGCAGCTCAACTTTAGCAAGGCATTGGTGCTTACAGGAAATCTTAGTTTAGATGCTGGCCAGGCCAAAGTAGGTTAGCGAAGTAAACCAAGGCAGTCCACCATCTCCTTGTCAAGTGTTTCTCCCCTTCGCTCTCCTTGCATTCTGTAAATCTATCCTCCTTTTTTCTGTCCTCTCTCTTCCCCCTGCTCGGATCACTTAGGTTGGGGAGTCAATTGGCAAAGGGACGGGAGATCCAGTATACTTTCCCCATAGGGCTCATCAGATCTCTTTCATTTGCAGGCGTAACAATGAGAATAACACCAGCTGCAAGACTCATCTCAGCTTTGAAACACTGGGCCAGCTGTTGTCTCTACACAAGCTTCCTCACAGGGTTGTTGTTGGGAGGAAAAATTGGAGGAAGGAGTGCTTGACAGGCTACCAGCAGGAAAGGCAAGCTATAAATTAACAGAATAACAGAAAAGTAGAGTTGGAAGGGACCTTGGAGGTCTTCTAGTCCAACCCCCTGCTCAGGCAGGAAACCCTATACCATTTCAGACAAATGGATTGTCCAGTCTCTTCTTAAAAGCCTCCAATGATGGAGCACCCACAACTTCTGGAGGCAAGTGGTTCCACTGATTAATTTTTCGGACTGTCAGGAAATTTCTCCTTAGTTCTAGGTTGGTTCTCTCCTTGATTAGTTTCCATCCATTGCTTCTTGTCCTGCCTTCAGGTGCTTTGGAGAAGAGTTGAAGTTGTTTGCCCTACAAACAAAACCCTCAGAATAATAAATAAAATAATCCACAGGTTTAAGAAACAAGATGCACAATCACAGGAAGTCAATCCCCCTATGAGTCCCGCCACCATAATCCAACCTCATCCAAATCTTAAAGGAGTATCCTGCAATTTCCCTCTGGAAATCAACAGGCAACGCAAGACTTGGCAACAATTTCATAAAATCAATAGATCAAGGACAGGCTATAAATGGAAGCAAAAAAAAAACACCAAGTACAGATAAGTATTACAATGCATATAAAATGAGAGAAATGGCAACCTGCAAGAGTTACTGAACTCCATTTCCTCATCACTGACCATACCTGCTTGGACTGTTGGGCGTTCTACAGGTAGGCCTCGACTTACAGCAGTTCATTTAGCGACCGTTTGAAGTTACAATGGCGCCGAAAAAAGGGACTTATGATTATTTTTCACACTTATGACCGTTGCAACATCGCCCATGATCACGTGATCAAAATTCAGACACTTGGCAACTGGCTCACATTTATGATGATTGCAGTGTCCCGGGGTCATGTGATCACCTTTTGCGACCTTCTGAGAAGCAAAATCAGTCGGGAAGTCAGATTCACTTAGCAACCGTGTGACTAATTTAACAGCTGCAGTGATTCACTTAACAACTGTGGCAAGAAAAGTCATAACATGGGGCAAAACTCACTTAACAAATGTCTCACTTAGCAACAGAAATTTTGGGGCTCAATTGTGGTTGTAAGTCAAGGACTACTTGTCTTTTAGCAACTTCTGGAGTTCTGGCCCAGAACCCCCAATTCAGACTATAATTAGATTAATTGGATTCGTCTCGGGAGGTGAACCAGAATAAATCTCTACCACATTTGGCTCAAGTGCTCAGTTTATCTAGTAATTTCTGATAAGTAATTTGCTTATCACCACTGGCAAACCCAGCTCTTGAATATGTCATAAACTCTTGTGAATTACAATCCATAACAAACATAATTCATTTTGTCCTCAAATATTGGTTGTGCAATTCAATCCTCATTTATACTCTCCATATCAGGGTTTCTCAACCTTGGGACCTGGGGACCTTCAAGATGTGTGGACTTCAACTCCCAGAATGATCGAGCCAGCATCCTCACCCATGGCTGAGAACCCCTGCTTCTATATTACCAAACCATGTCAACATACCTCATTACGTCCTTTTGTTTATCCCCACGAATATTTCATATATATATGTGTGTGTGTGTGTGTGTGTGTCTATGTGTGTCTGTGTGTCCATGTGTCTGTGTGTGTATCCCATTCCTCTTGCAGACAATGTTCTGTTCTGTTTTCTTGACACACCCATCTTGCACTTTGACATTTAGCTTCTCTTATTGAGCATTAGTTCAATCCGACAGGCTTCCCACTTTATTGATTAGATTTTTATCCTGGCCGTATGACTTTATAAGCCAGTGGTGGCAAACCTACGGCACGGGTGCCAGAGGCGGCACTCGGAGCCCTCTCTGTGGGCACGCACGCCGTCACCCCAGTCCTAGGCCTTCAGCTGGGTTTTATAAAATCTTTTCGCTTTAGGCCTCCGCCGCCATGTGCAAAAAAAAAAAAAGTTCAATCAGTCAGTTTAAACTTCTTGTGGGGAAAAAAATGATCTTGCAAAGTTGGAATTGATTGATTGAACTTTTTAGTCCCACCCAGTCTGCCGTTACCACCGCAGCCACGCCCACCCAATTGGCCACACCCACCCAATTGGCCATGCCCACCCGGCACTCGACGATGCATAAGTGGGTTTTGGGTTGCCGTTTGGGCACTCAGTCTCTAAAATGTTCGCCATCACTGTTATAAGCAATTCAAGCATTCTCCTCCCGCTACCCCTTTTTCTTCTTTCTTCTCCTTTCTTTGTTCTTCTTCTTCTCCTCTTCCTCTTCTTTCTTCTTTCTTCTTTCTTCTTCCTCTCCTTTCTTCTTCTTTTCTTCTTCTCCTCCTCCTCTTCCTCTTCCTTCTTTCTTCTTCTTTCTTCTTCCTCTCCTCCTCCTCTTCTTTCTTCCTCATCCTCCATCTCCCCATCTTTAGTAAATGATTTACCAAGGCACAAAAATTCACCTTCTTGTTCTGACAGTTCCCCACTCACAACTGTTCATTTTCCCAGGCAACTGCCAGAACCACCTTGGTCTGTGATAGGTTATCACATCTATGCTGCTTTTTGCGTCATGCAAGCTTCCTAACGTTCACTTGGCCCATACACGAATCTGAGGGATTATGAAATTTAGATGACTTGAAAGCCATTCAATCGAATTTTCTTAGGCCTTTTTCGGTACCCCCAAATGCATCCTCAACACAATTCTGAGGCTTGAAACTAATGTGCCAAATATTAAGGTTCAAACTTGGATTAGATTCCAATTGTATTTCCCCACTCTTTTCTAGCGCTGATGATGTTATCTAAATGGGTAATGAAATGTCTGCAAAAAAAAAACAACCAATGGCCCCATTTAGAATCATGTTTGACTCTACAGCCTGATGCCTCGGCTATAGAGTCGAACCAAACTCATTGGCACAGTAATCTGCATAGAGAAGGTTGAAGTCTTGGCTGTTTTCCTGAATATTTCAGCCAATGAACTCCAGAGAAGGCCAAATTCAATAGTAAAAGAATCAAGGACATAGATCGTCAACATGATATCACCAATGCCCCTGAATTCTGTTGCCAAACATTAGACAGTTGCAAGTCCTCTACTGCAGGGTATCCCAAAGGCGCTTTTTCACAAGCCAACTGGACTTTCTTGTTTTTCTCTGAAGACGTTTCGCTTCTCATCCAAGAAGCTTCTTCGGCTCTGAATGGATGGTGGGGAATGGAAGGATTTATACTCCTTGCAGACAGCTGGTCATTTGCCTTCTTTTAGAGAGTCATTGAGGCCACTTGGAGATTTATCTGTGTCCTCAGGGTCATCTGAGTGGTGCAAATGTGTGTGGAGCCTTCTTGGAACTATTGAAAGGATTGTGTTGTAGACAGGAGATAGACAATGTCGGATCCCTCCCCCTCTGTTGAGAGAGGGCTGTTCACTTTTGACCTAGATGGCCTCTTTGACCCCTTCTTTCAAACCAGCGGTCCTCTGTCCAAAATGTGGACTTTGCCGTGGTCTTTTAAATGCAGATGGACTGCTGAATCTTGTCCTGATGGGTTTGTTTCCCTATATTGTGCCATGCGTCTACGATTTATACAATCTGATCTTTTAAGCAAATATAGATGGGTCTTTTCCAGGGCCTGCTGTGGCGGGAAGATTTCATAGAACACCTTATTTGCAGAGATTTGCCCTCATAGAACCTCTCGCTCATGTCTCTATACAGGTAGTCCTTGATTTACAACAGTTCATTTAGTGACCGTTCAAAGTTACAATGGCACTAAAGAAAGAGACTGATGGCCATTTTTCACAGTTACGACCTTTGCAGCATCCCCATGGTAACGTGATCAAAAATCAGATGCTTGGCAACTGGGTCATATTTATGACCAGGGTCCTGTGATCCCCTTTTGCGACCTTCTGCCAAGCAAAGTCAGTGGGAAAGCCAGATTCACTTAACAACCGGGTTACTATCTTATCAGCTGCAGCGATTCACTTAACAACGGTGGCAATAGAGGTCGTAAAATGGGAGAAAACTCACTTAACCAATGTCTCACTTACCAACAGAAAATTGTGGTCAGAATTTGAGGACTACCCATACGGTGCCCTTTCTATGGTACCCCACAACATGCTCTGCTCACCCCAATCATTTCCAAAGGCAACAGCCACACAAATAATTTTTGTGTTTATAATCTTTTAAGGGATGCTAACTCCACCTTCATGCATCAGCTGGCCAAATATATCCAGTTATACAACTGTGCAAAACTTTTGATTAGATATGTTATCTTATTGTCCTATTGTCGTTTTGTTTTGTTTTTTGCTTTCCCAATAAGGGATGGTTATGGTCAAATTTCAGGTAGACCTCAACTTACGACCACAATTGAACCCAAAATTTCTGTTGCTAAGTGAAACAGTTGTTAAGTGAATTTTGCCCCGTTTTACGACCTTTCTTACCACAGTTGTTAAGTGAATCACTGCAGTTGTTAAGTTAGTGATATGGTTGTTAAATGAATCTGACTTTGCTTGTCAGAAGGACATAGAAGGGGATCACATGACCCCTGGACATTGCAACTGTCATAAATATGAGTCAGTTGCCAAGTGTCTGAATTTTGATCACATGACCCACAAGGATGCTGCAACGGTCATAAGTGTGAAAAACGGTCATAAGTCACTTTTCTCAGTGCCGCTGTAACTTTGGTTACTAAATGCACTGTGGTAAGTCGAGGACTACCTGTATTTTTGTTTTTTAGTGTACTCTTTTTGATTGTACAGGTCATAAGAAAGTATAAAAAAGACTAATTAAGATATTTGATTTAATCGCTTGGGCTTTCAGCCACCATCTCCATAAATATATAATAATAATAATAATAATAATAATAATAATAATAATAATAATAATAATAATAATAATAATAATAATAATAATAATAATAATAATAATAAAGTTGGAAGGGACCTTGGAGGTCATCGAGTCCAACCCCCTGCTCAGGCAGGAACCTTATACCATTTCAGACAAATGGCTGTCCAGTCTCTTGTTAAAAACTTCCAGTATTGGAGCATTCACCGCTTCTGGAGGCAGGTTGTTCCATTGGTTAATTGTTCTAACTCTCAGGAAGTTTCTCCCTAGTTCTAAGTTGCTTCTCTCCTGTATTTATATACCTGTATTTATTTTCCTAATCAACATACCTGTAGCACCACCACAAACCTTTCTCATACATATATACTCAGGTATATTAAGCGACCAAGGGAACTTCACACATCCTTGAATTACTTCCTGCTCGGTGTTACTAAACATTTGCTGAATTCTCTGTTTATTCCCACACAAAATAAATAAAGAAATAAATTGCTTTGGGATTAACGTGGCTTGTTCAGGTAGCCAGCTTAGAAATTGCTTCAATATATGAGTCAATGAACATATGAAATAAAGAGCCAGTTTGGTACAGTGGTGGAGGTGCTGCCCTAGAAACCAGGAGACAATGAGTTATAGTCTAGCTGGTTGGGTAACTTTGGACCAATCGTCAGGAGTCTGTGAGTTCTAGTCCCTCCTTAAGCATGAAAGCCGGTTGGGTATGACTTTGGGCCAATCACCAGGAGACTGTGAGTTCTAGTCCCTCTTTAGGCATGAAACCGGGCTGGGTGATTTTGGGCCAATCACCAGGAGACTGTGAGTTCTAATCCCGCCTCAGTCATGAAAACTGGCTAGGTAACTTCGGGCCAATCACCAGGAGACTATGAGTTCTAATCCCACCTTAGTCATGAAAGCCAGCTGGGAGGCTTTTGGCCAGTCACTCTCTCTCAGCCCAACCTACCTTATAGGGTTGTTGTAGGGAAAAATAGGAGGAAGAAGGAGTATGAGGTACATTCACCTCTTTGAATTACTTATTAAAGTAATAAAGGGAGAATAAAAACCAACAAATAAATATTCTATCCTAGGAAATAGTAATGGTTGTAGTGTAACACAGTCATGGTGTAGCAAAATCTGACTTAGGGACATCATGAGGATAACAGGATGAATGAACTAGGCCTTTGGTTATATCATATGTTAGTTTGGAAATGCCTCTTTTCTGCTTTTCCGTGGAAAAGAGAACTATACTCATGCAGAATTTCTTAGGAATTATTTGCAGTGATCCTATTGTTTAAAGCTTTTGCGCAACTGTTCATAAAAATATCTGCTTCCTAGTATTTTATTCTCTCTGAAATACAGACTTTTCTTCACACGATTGTTTGCTCTGTAATTTATTCCTTTTTTTAAAAAAAAAAATGAAATTGACCTCCCAAGTGGAATTTGGTCCTGCCCTGAAACATCTCTGAAGTACCAGGGTGATTCACGTCCAGCTCAAGGAAGAAAAGATTGTGTCATCAACTTGACTGAAGGGTGGGGTGCCTCTGAGCATGGGCAGAGCAAAAGCCTTTTGCACAAAGACTGGTTCATAGGTTTCAAATGAGTGCAATGCCTTGTTTTCACTGCAATTCAGCCTATTTGGCTTTAAAAATATTTGGTTTCTGTCTTGTCAAAGATTCGTAGTCTCCAGAAATTTTCCAAACATGGACCAGTGATGGAAAACAAAGACAGGAATCCGCAATCACAGTTTGACACACTAATTTTCTATATAAATTTTACTTTAGCTTTAGTTGAGGGAAATAATGTGCAATGGAAGGGTCAGAGTTCAGCGAACTGTAACCAAAACATCTGGAAAAATACCAGCTTTGGAATTTCAGTCCTTTAATGCAATACATCTCAATATTTTAATAGAATATCTCAGTTTCCAGTTTGTTAAGCAAAACTCCAAGCAAAAGACTTTGCTGGCTGGGGAATTCTGGGAGTTGGAGTCTTAAAGTTGCCAAGTTTGGAGACCCCTGCTTTAGGGGAAATTCTGTATGGACTCATGTGCAGAATGTGGTCTTCATGTGCCCATGGAGGAAGAATGCACACCTAGGAAAACTTTGCACAAAACGGCAAAATGGCCTCACAAAACACAGGAAAGAGATTTTTGAGTACTTCATACAACCGCTCTTAACAGGTACCTTGTTTTTGAAATTGAATAACAAGATATTTTTATTTGTAGAGGTGTATGCTTGTGCTAAAAAAATTAATATGTGTCTGCTGCCTTTGTGAAAGGAAAGGAAAGGAAAGGAAAGGAAAGGAAAGGAAAGGAAGAGAGGAAGGGGAAGGGGGAAGAGAAAGAGAAAGGGAAGGAGAAAAATTAGAAAGAGGCAAAGAAAGGAAAAGTCGAAGGATCCTGGATGGATCGATGGATCAATGGATCAACGGATCTATAGATAGATGTATGGATGGATGGATGAATGGATGGATGGAAGATGAACAGAATAAAAGTGCAAACAGTGATCTCAAAAGGGGTAGCAAAATACTTAGGTTCTGAGACCTCTCTTAAATTGCAGACATGAAGGCCCTTGTTTTGATTCCAGAAGCAAATTAATCACAATTAATCAGTGGAACAACCTGCCTCCAGAAGCGGTGAATGCTCCAACACTGGAAGTTTTTAAGAAGAGACTGGACAGCCATTTGTCCGAAATGGTATAGAGCACTGGTGGCAAACCTATGGCACGGGTGCCAGAGGCAGCACTCAGAGCCCTCTCTGTGGGCACGTGCGCCGTCGCCCCAGTCCTAGGCTTTCAGCTGGGTTTTATAAAACCTTTTCGCTTTAGGCCTCTGCCACCGTGTACAAAAAAAAAGGTTCAATCAATCAGTCAATTTCAACTTCTCGCAGGAAAAAAGAGATCTTGCAAAGTTGGAATTGATTGATTGAACTTTTTAGTCCCACCCAGTCTGCTGTTACCACCGCAGCCACGCCCACCAATGGGCCACACACCCCAATGGGCCACACCCACCTGGCACCCGACGATGCATAAGTGGGTTTTGGGTTGCAGTTTGGGCACTCGGTCTCTAAAAGGTTCGCCATCACTGGTATAGAGTTTCCTGCCTGAGCAGGGGGTTGGACTAGATGACCTCCAAGATCCCTTACAACATTATTATTATTATTATTATTATTATTATTATTATTATTATTATTATTATTATTATTATTATTATTATTATTATTATTATTATTATTATTATTATTACATGGTTGAGTTCTGTTGTCCTGGAATAAAACAAGGCAATTCTACATGGAAATATTCCTATTATTTCCTATCCAATCCATCAACTGGAGGGGAAGGGGAGGCTCTGTCACTTCTTGATATATTGATCGTCACAGTTTTTCTATCAGCTCCTTGGGATTTGCAGCTTCTCATTGGTTGAGTAGATTTACTAGTATTTAAGTGGACTTTTACTGGTGTC
>NW_015387335.1:99198-100802 GCF_001527695.2 Protobothrops mucrosquamatus
TTTAATGATCATATGATTCACTTAACAACTGCAGCAATTCCCTTAACAACCATGCCAAAAATTCTAAAATTGTGTGTGATTCCCTTAACAACCATGCCTTGTCTTGCAATGGAAATTCTGATCCCAATTTTTGTCTTAAGTCAAGGACTGCCTGTATCCCAAAGTTCAGACTCTCTGGATTTTGCTTGAAGTAATGTTCAGCCTGTTCCAGTTCAGTATGATTCATAGAAAATATGAGACACTGTCTTACATCACATCACTCTGTTTATTCGTTTCACCCAAATGTTATCCATTTAGCGTTTCAGAGACAGAAAAGGCATTTTTTTCCCCAGCTATCCCAGATTCATTTAAGAAATTTATTTCGCCACCAAATGCCTTTGACACGTGCCTTCCCGCGTTTACCGGGGCAACATGGATTCTGTTCTCAGGCAGAAAGATAGTCAGTTAGCATCATCTCGCTTAAATATGCAAGAATTGTAGAAACGGGCTGATGAAATGAGTCAAATAGAAGAGGAGACCAAAGAAGTTGGAAATAAGAAACATCAGAAATGCCTCTATTAGGGTTCATGGAAGACTAGAGATTCACATATCCTAATTCACATTCACTTAGCAATCTATCTATCTATCTATCTATCTATCTATCTATCTATCTATCTATCTATCTATCTATCTATCTATCTATCTATATCTATCTATGTGTGTGTGTATATATATATATATATATATATATATATATATATATATATATATGACGAGAGATAAAAAGCGTGAACACCAGGAAAGGTTTTAAAAAACTATAAAGGTTTTAATAAGTTAAAATCCTAGCTTTCGCCGGCCACTGCCAGCATCATCAGGGATCAATCCAGGTCAATGGGAGCGCTTATTTATACATAACCAAGTTGGTTTTGCGCCCGGCCCATGGACGCCGCCACAGGGCTCAGTCGGCCAATCGATGTTCCGGTCGCAGTTTCCGTATCAATAGCCAGTTTATCCTCGCTACTCCTATCCTCATACACCTTGTTGCTCACTTTCCTCCCCCCCCTTTTTTCTTCCGTGCTCCTACGTTAGCTTCATGCCCTACGGAAGAAAAATTACTCCCTTGACTCTGCTGACAAAGAGGGGAAGAGAACCTGTGGCCCAGTGGCTAAATCACTGCCTAGTATGTATAACTTCCCAGGTTCGAATCCCATAAAAAGGGTATGGCTAACTGATGAAGGCAAAAAAGCCAGAAATGGTCCATCTTAGTCTCCCAATTTAATTCTTTACTCTTTGTCAGAAAAAAGAAATTTATATATATATATATATATATCTAAAGAATCACAACCGTGAGACCACCAGGAGATAAAAAAAAAAAACTATAATCAGTTTATTTACAATTAAAAGCACCTAGCTTTCGCCGGCCTCCTGCAAGTGGCCAGGAAAAGAAAAAAGGTTAGTGAACAGCAGGATGAGGTCCCAAACGAAGGGGTGCCGCCCCCTCCCGATGAACAAGTAGAACAGGGGAAGAGAGGAGGTGGGAAAGAGAGAACCAGGAACACAACAACTCACAAAGGAACAATTAAGGATGCGAAACAAGAAGACTATCTGGGCCCGGTCACGAGATC
>NW_015387335.1:103702-117054 GCF_001527695.2 Protobothrops mucrosquamatus
AATTTCATTTTGTGGTGGATCTTGGAGTCCTAGTGGAGACTCACTGAAACATGAGCCAGCAGTGTGCTGCAGCTGCCAAAAAAGCCAACACAATCCTGGGCTGCATTAGGGATAGAGGGATAGAATCAAGATCACACGAAGTGTTGATACCACTTTCCAATGCCTTGGTAAGGCCACACTTAGAATACTGCATCCAGTTTGGGTTTCCATGATATAAAAAAGAAGTTGAGACTCTGGAAAGAGTGCAGAAAAAAACGACAAAGGTGATAGGGGGGATTGAAGGCTAAAACATATGAAGAATGTGTGCAGGAATTAGGTACTGTATGTCCAGTTTAATGAAAAGAAAGACTAAGGTGACATTGTATCAATGTCCTAAAATCTAAGGGGCTGCCAAAAAGAAGAGGGGGGTCAACCCATTCTCCAAAGCACCTGAAGGTAGGACTAGAAGCAATGGATGGAAACTAATCAAGGAGAGAAGCAACCTAGAACTAAGGATAAATTTCCTAACAGTCAGAACAATTAACCAGTGGAACGGCTTGCCTTCAGAAGTTGTGGGTGCTCCATCATGTCTGAAATGGTATAGAGTTTCCTGCCTGAGGAACAAGTTGGACTAGAAGACCTCAACTCTGTTGCTGTTGTTGTTTTAAACAAAATGTTATAAGAAGAATAAACAACAGGAGTCCTGATCTTGGATCTCAATCAGCAGAACTTTGAAAACTTCTCTCTACCCTTTTCTTCAATATTATATTATATTGATTATAATGCCAATGTTATATTTCTATTTTGGCCGCTATTTCTAGATTGGCTGCTCCCTATAAACTAGCCCAGTTTTGCACAATTCGGTGTGTTTTGCTTTGGTCTCCTTTTGTCCCAGTTGCAACTGCACCAAAGGGATCCTTGAGAGCAATCTGCTTCCATCTCAGATTCTCCATCTTGTCTTCACTTGGGACGCTGACTCGATCTGCAGCGCCTGTTCTCGAGCAGTGCATGAGTCCTCACTCCTGTTCAGCTCCTTGTCCAGCTGGCTTATCCACTACAATCCCATCACTTCCTGTTCCCAGCTGTTGTTTGAGTGCCATTGGCAAGGGATTACCAACTGTATTTTTGTTCCTTCTTAGAATATGCCAGAAACAGAACAGATATGGCTGCCAAGCTCATGCACAACCCCCCCATCTCTCTCTCTCTCTCTCACACACACACACACACACACGCACACACACACACACATACACACACACACACACACACACACACACACACACACATGGTTGGCGATGCATTGCGCAATCTCCATAGCATTAGCACTGTTTATTTAAAAGAAAAGGAAGAAAATCTAGCTTTGGTGGAGAAGGACCAGGTCGGAAGGAGCTTTTTCAAACAATAAAGGAACTGTTTAAGCACCACTGAGAGGACAGGCGAAATCCGTCACATGGTCCGTCCAGATGCCAAATAGGTGTGCAAGAGGCCAAAATAATTGTTAAAACAAGAGCAAAGCGAAGAGGCCTTCAAAGATTAGGCCTGGCAAACTGAAACACACGGCAAAAGTGCCCAAGGTGCATTTATTTCCCAATACAGAGCTTAGCAGGCAGCCAGCACAAAAAGGGCCTCCACACTTTTTTGTGGATGATACTGCATTTCTGGTAAGAAATGTTACATCACCAGACAAAGGGCACAACCACATGGGATGTGAATTAGTCATTTCTTCATCAAAAGGAACGATTCTTTCTTCTAGCATTGCGCACCGGTGAAACTCTCTTTGAAGCCAGACGAAATACCGGGGGGGGGGGGGAACAAATCAAAATGAAAAGGCAAATGCTTTATTTTGACCGACTGGGAATTTTTTTTAGCTTGAAACAACAGTTGGCAAAGAGAGACTTGAAAAAGGAAAGCACATCTTTCATAATGTTAGAATGCAAATCACCTCCTGTAATAGAGCATAGAGAGATTCAGCATCAGTGTAGAATTCCCCACTAACAGATATTTATTTGTTCCTGAAGGCAAGACAACTAAGGAGAAATTTCCTGACAGTAAGAACTATTAATCAGTGGAACAACTTGCCTCCAGAAGTTGTGGGTGCTCCAACTCTGGAGGTTTTTAAGAAGAGATTGAGCAACCATTTGTCTGAAATGTTATGAGGTTTCCTGCTTGAGTAGATGGTTGGACTAGAAGATCTCCAAGGTCCCTTCCAACTCTGTTATTCTGTTATTTGTTAAATCTATTTGCTGCCAATCTCGCCATAGGGCTACTCCAGGTAATAAAATGAAAGGAATGTAAACAGAAGTAAAATAATAGAACCCATAAAATAAACAATGGAAAATGAACACAATGAGAAGACATCTTAATATGATATGCTGATGTCTCCTAGTTAAAATGAAACTTAAGACAGGAAAATTTGACATTTAGAGGCAGAAGACTTGATTGCTGTTTACTGTTGCTGGACTCATAGTCAACATCAGCTTAGATATTAACTATTAACTCCAGAAAATGACAATAGAAGTGGGTTAATGTAGAACTCAGGACTGGAAGGGACCTCCAAGATCTTCTAGTCCAGACATGTCAAACACAAGGCCCGGGGGCCGGATGCGGTCCGCAAAGTGGTTTCATGTGGCCCACGAAGCCATCCTGGAAACAGTGAGGGAACAGCCCCCACTGCCTTGGCCCTGTCCGGGCCGGCCGGGATCCAATGTACAATTTTGTGGTGGCCATCTATGCTGAAACACATTCAGTCTTAGCTCCACAAGGCCGACTGGAAACAGCAAGGGACCGGCCCCTGCTGTGTCAGCCCCGCCTCCTGGGTGCATGCTGGGGAGGTGTCCCCCTTTGTGAAGAATGACGAAATGGACCATGCCTTGGCACTTGCCCTGGTCCCACCCCCTTCTGCCAGAGACCCTTAGATCTGTCCCACTCCTGCCCAGGCCCCCCACAGGCACCCTTGACGCGAATGATGTAGAGCTGGCCATGCCCACCCAGTAGGCTACACCCACTCCATCCATGCCCACCCAGTAGGCCGCACCCACCCGGCCCCCCAAGGGCAACCGCAATGCTGATGCGGCCCTCAATGAAATTGAGTTTGACACCCCTGTTCTAGTCCAACCCCCTGCTCAAGGCAGGAAACCTTATAAAATTACGTACAAATGGCTATCCAGTCTCTTATTGAAAACATCCAGTGTTAGAGCACCCATCACTTTTAGAGGCAAGCCATTTCACTGATTAGTTGTTCTCACTATCAGGAAACACCTTGTCATCCCTACGTATGAGCTTTCTAGATGTATCCTAGTTGGATCATTGTGAAGTTCTCGCCATAATGCAATGCAAGCCCACGGGTACGAGATTTCACCAAAATGTCTTATTTATTTTTTTAGTAACAGTCTTCTTTAGTTACCAGCATTATCCACCCTAAAGTCATTCCATTTTATCTTTTCTGCTTCTTTACCTTGATAAATTGCCACAAAGAAGAGGGGGGGGGTCAACCTATTCTCCAAAGCACCTGAAGGCAGGACTAGAAGCAACGGATGAAAACTAAACTATTGCAACGCTCTCTACATGGGGGTCCCCTTGAGGTGCACCTGGAGGCTCCAGCTAGTTCAGAATGCAGCTGCACGGGGGATCCTGGGGGCCTCTAGATACTCCCATGTAACACCTCTCCTGCGCGAGCTGCACTGGCTGCCTGTGGCCTTCCGGGTGCGCTTCAAGGTGTTAGTAACAACCTTTAAAGCNCTCCGTGGCAATGGACCTAGGTATTTGCAAGACCGCCTCCTACCAAACACCTCCCTTCGACCAGTCCGCTCCCACAGAGAGGGCCTCCTTAGGGTGCCGTCGGCCAAACAATGCCGGCTGGCGATCCCCAGGGGGAGAGCCTTCTCTGTGGCAGCTCCTGCCCTCTGGAATGACCTACCCCCCGACCTACGTACAGTTGCGGACCTGCGCCTTTTTCGCCGAGCCCTGAAGGCCCATCTATTCCGTGCGGCCGGCCTGGCATAGTTTGATTATGTTTTAGTGGGGGTTTTGTATGGGGTATTTTTAGAGCAGGCCTGTTATTTAATTTGATTTTAGAACAGAAATTTGTGTATATTTATCGTGGTTTTTATTATCGCCTGTTCACCGCCCTGAGTCCCGTAAGGGAGGGCGGTATATAAATTCAATAAATAATAATAATAAACAAGGAGAGAAGCAACCTAGGAGAAATTTCCTGACAGTTAGAACAACTCATCATGGAACAGCTTGCCTTCAGAAGTTGTGGATGCTCCATCACTGGAGGATTTCAAGAAGAGACTGGACAGAATGGTAATAGGGTCTCCTGCTTGAGCAGGGGGTTGGACTAGAAGACCTCCAAGGTCCCTTCCAACTCTGTTATTTAGTCAGCTCTGTTTAGCAGCAAATCAGCCAACTTCAGCAATTGAATCAGATGCTCCATCAGCAATAAATCAGTGCTTTAGTTCAAGAAGGAAATCAACCCTGGAGCTTTTATCAGGAAACAGAATTTATAGCCTGCAAAAAAAAAAAAAAAGTCCACTTTCAAACAGCAAGCTTTTTGATAAAGGTTACTTTTAAGAAAGATTACCGGGAAGTCACTTCAGCAATAAATAGCAGCTGTGAAAACCTACACTCTTCTGAGCAAGCTTTTTATTTGTCCATGGAGAATAACACCTAGCAGGATATTATGAATTTGACAAGTATGGGGGGAAATTTTTTAACTAGCTATTATGTTTGTCCATGTGTGTGTGTGTGTGTGTGTGTGTGTAATCAAGGGTTTCAGAGTTTCTCCCATATGTTTACAGGTTTTAGAAGATCTTTCTCAATCTCCTCTGCAAAGGAGAAATGGACTGAGCATTATAGATAAACCTTGACTTTCAACCGATCACTTGGCAACCATTCAAAATTGCAACAGACCCCCCAAATCAAGGGAAGGCAACTATAGCTCCTTTTTGACCTGTGGACTTCAACTCCCAGAATTCCGTGCTGGCTCAGGAATTCCAGGAGTTGAAGTTCACAGGTCATAAAGGGGCCATTATTGCCCCCACCCCCACCCCAAAAGCTATTTACGAACTGGTTCTGAAGTTCTGAAAGCCCACG
The DNA here is from genome assembly GCF_001527695.2 of Protobothrops mucrosquamatus. Lineage (NCBI taxonomy): Eukaryota > Metazoa > Chordata > Lepidosauria > Squamata > Viperidae > Protobothrops > Protobothrops mucrosquamatus. The sequence goes on from NW_015387335.1 coordinate 108,776, forward strand.
GTTACATAATTGTATTTTGGGTTCTTAGCAATTGGCCAACATTTACGGCTGTTTGTAGCACCCCATAGTTTGTGGCACCCCATTGTAGCACCCCATTGTTTCCAGAGGTTGTGGGTGCTCCAACACTGGAGGTTTTTAAGAAGAGATTGGACAACCATTTGTCTGAAATGGTATAGAGTTTCCTACCTAAGCAGGGGGTTGGACTAGAAGACCTCCAAGGTCCCTTCCAACTCTGTTATTCTATTCTATTCTAGCTATGTGACTGTGATTTTCGACATTTTTGCTGAAAACCAGCATTTACTTCCAGTTTTTGGCAATTTGTCCCCCAGTGCAGCGGTCCCCAACCCCAGGGACCAGTTTTGTCAAAGACAATTTTTTCATAGAGTCATGGGGGGATGGCTTTGGTTTCGTTTGCTCTCCTGCCACACATCCAGCTGTGCACCCTGGTTCCTAAAAGACCACAGACTATTACTCCTGCCCTAGTGAACAATGGGTTTGCTTTACGACTGCCATGTTTGCTTAATGTCCACTGCAAAAAAAAAAAAAGATTTTAAAATCAGGTTGATCACGTAACGATCCATTTTACAAACGTCACCACTTACACCTCTAATGGGTAGGCTTATGTTTATAAGTCAAGGACAACCTGTGTTTTAAAGGCAGCCAAGCTGATTCACAGCAATGGGTTAAATCATTGCAGTATTTGTTTCACAGTCTAATTCTTTCTATCTACATGCATGTTCAGCAATCTTCTGAGCGGTTGCGCTAATAAATTTCCGGGGTGCCGAGTTTCACCCAAGGTTCATCTTCCTAGCATTGAGGAAGAGATTTGCCCAAGAATGGAGCAACCTGTACTTGTGTCAGCGTAATTCTGAATGGGCAGTCTCCTATCCTTCCTCCTTCCTCCAGAGTTAGAAAGAAGAAAGTTACAAGAAAAGAACAGCGGCCATTTTTGTATCTGGAAGCTGCCCTTCACTAAAATCAGCCCATCCCATTTTTAAAGACCCACCTCTACCTTATCGCTTAAATTCCCTGTCTCTGATCTACACTTTGTTGCAGTGATATTAACTGAAACCAGAAGGTTAATTTCCTTGTTATTAATTTACCATAATTTATTTTTATCTCTTGTATTGTCAGTGCATATTTTTTTTGCAGAAGTAAAAATTAAGTAAACAATGGATCACTGTGGGTGTGATTTTGCTGAAAACTGGCAGTAAATGCTGGGTTTTAGCAAAACCGTCGTAAAATGGGTGCACCTGACTAATGGGACATTGCAAAGGGCCATAAGACTTAAAGTACAATTATATGACCATGCGGAAGGCCAATCCTTGGAACTTTGAATCTGGGTCGTAAGTACCTCCCAGGTAGGCCTGTTGTAACCTTGTACAATCACTAAGTGACTGATCGTAAATTGATTCATATTTGTATGAGCCTCTATCTAGCTATTATGTGGCTTGCTTGAAAAAAAAACTCTTTTGTTAATCTGGGTAAATTAAATGAGAAACTTGATTATGCATTTCCTTTGCATTTTAAGGCCATCAGAAGGACCAAAACTTCTATAAATAGTTCTGGACTTAACAACCACAACTAAGCCCACTATTTCTGTTGCTGAGACATTTGTTAAGTGGGTTTTGCCCCACTTTACAAACTTTTTTTGTCACAGTTGTTAAGTGAATCACTGCTGTTGTTAAATTAGAAACACGGTTGTTCAATGAATCTGGCTTGCCCATTAACTTTGCTTGTCAGAAGGTTGCAAAAGCTGATCACATGACTCTGGGACACTGCAACCATCATAAATACGAGTCAATTGTCAAGCATCTGACTTTTATTACATGCCCAAGGGGATGCTGCAATGGTCCTAAGTGTGAAAAACAGTCATAAGTCACCTTTTTCAGTTCCACTGTAACTTTGAATGGCCACTAAGCAAACTGTTGTAAGCCGAGGACTATCTATAGTAAGAAGGAAATTGTCACTTCTAGAGAGACTATGTGGCAGTATTTCTCAACCTGAGCAACTCTAAGATGGATGAACCTCAAGTTCCAGAATTCCCCAGCCAACATGGCTGGCTGGGGAATTCTGGGAATTGAAGTCCACCCATCTTAGAGTTGCTCAGATTGAGAAAACATTGCTATGTGGTGACACCAGAAATACTACCTTGAGAGGTTCTAAGATTACCTGCTGAAATCCCTATCAGACTAAGCTTCTGGCACAGAAACGGACTTCAAGATAAAGAAAGTGTCAGATTTCCGAGTAACTCAGAAGGTGTGAAACAGGATGCTTCATCCGTTGTGAAGGAGTGCCAAATTTCAAGACTCTATTTTTGTTTTGTTTTGTACAGGATTGGAGAGGGTTTTTATTTCTGTTTTTAGTCACGTTAATATCTGTTTTGTTAAGCTATGGTACTTCAGTTACACAACAGCTAATGAAGGCCTCGCTGCCATAGAGGAGATGAATAATGGTTTAATTTTCTGGAGATGAGGCTTTTTCTGATTGGCTGATGTGCTGTGATGTCACAGCAGGTCTGGGTGGGGAGCAGAATTCCTCTCCTTTGGTGGCTGTTTCAGATTCTCTAATACTAATGTTATCAGTATTGAGGGGGTGTTAGCAAGTGAAGAAAACACTTTGCCACATGACAATGCAAACTCTGTGACCTTGTCTGCCACTTATACAGTTATGAGTCGGTAGCCAGAAAGCTAAACATGGCTGACCTAGCAGATTGTTTCTGCCCAGCCCTGTTTGCTACTATCAATTGAGGCACAGACAGAATTCATTTCAGTTTTGAAACAGTGCAGAGAACACCACTGTGAAAAAGCCACCGTGGAAATGAGGGGTCTTTGGTGCTCTCTGAGTTTGGTTGTTTTCTTTCAGACGTTTCATTACCCAAACTGGGTAACGTCATCAGTGCTAATGACTGCACTGATAATGTTACCTAGTTTAGGTAATGAAACGTCTGCAAGAAAACAACCAAACTCAGAGAGCGCCAAGGACCCCTCATTTCAACCTTGAGCTACAAATATTCTCCTCTGTAGGTACCACCATGGAAAGCCATAAGCTACGTTTGCTAGGCTAAAAAGCTTGGTAAACCTGAACAAATATGCTTATTTTGTGTATTTATTTTTATTTTTAGATTTTTTTTTAATCTTGACTTTATTAATTTTAAAAATATTTCAAGGCAGCAAGTATACCTAATGGTTTTTCCTCTTCCTATTTTCCCCACAACAACAACAACAACAACCTTGTGAGAAATGTTGGGCCGAGAAAGTAGCCTAAAGTCACCCTGGGTGATCTGTAGTCTAAGGCAGGACTAGAACTCACAGTCTCCTGGTTTTTAGTCTGAGCCTTAACCACTAGGCCAAGCTTTCATTGTCATATGATGTCATATGTTGCCACTGAGAGCCCTGCAAGCCAAAATTTGTGGCTTCGTGGGTCATCTCTCCAACCTTCCATTCTAAGTTTCTTAAAATCAGCACCGAGTACAAAATGCAGAAACCTCAAATGACAATTTGTTTCAAGTTTGGGCAACGTGGCAAGTTACCCCAGATGACTCAAGAATGTCTTGCTGATTTGGAGTAAAATGGTGGCACTGTATTATCTTCGTAGCATGAAGAGAGCCAGAAGACTGGAATCAAACTAAATTCTCGGGACTTTGAATAAAATACTTCATTGGCCAAGTGTGCTTAGACACACAAGGAATTTGTCTCAGGTGCATAAGCTCTCAGTGTACATGCAAAACAACAAAGTGATCATCATCATCATAACAAAGTAATAATAATCATAATAATGATATCAATAGAGGATAGTGGAATAGATGAGAAGGATAAAGCTAATATAGCCATATTACACGGGTAATAGATATAAGACAGAACTGTGAAAATTAAATGTTCAGCAGAATGATGGCACAAGGTAAAAAACTGTCTCTGTGTTTAGTTGTTTTAGCATTCAATGCCCTATAAAGGGATCCCAAGGAGAGGAATTGAAATAGTTTATGTCCGGGATGTAACAGAGGGATAGAATCAAGATCATGAAAAGTGTTAATACATTTTATAATGCCTTGGTAAGGCCACACTTGGAATACTGCATCCAGTTTTGGTCGCCATGATGTAAACAAGATGTTGAGACTCTAGAAAGAGTACAGAGAAGAGCAACAAAGACGATTAGGGGACTGGAGGCTAAAACATATAAGGAACGGTTGCTGGAATTGGGTATGTCTAGTTTAATGAAGAGAAGGACGAGGGGGGACATGATAGCAGTGTTCCAATATCTCAGGGGCTGCCACAAAGAAGAGGGAGTCAAGCTATTCCCCAAAGCGCCTGAAGGCAGGACAAGAAGCAATGGATGGAAACTAATCAAGGAGAGAAGCAACCTAGAACTAAGAAGATTTTTTCTGAAAATTAGAACAATTAATTAGAAACAGTTAGAATTGTTAGAACAATTAACCAGTGGAGCAACCTGCCTCCAGAAGTTGTGAATGCTCCAACACTGGAATTTTTTAAGAAGAGATTGGACAACCATTTGTCTGAAATGGTATAGGGCAGTGATGGCGAACCTTTTAGAGACCGAATGCCCCAAAACCGCCCCCACCACTCCCATCCCTGCTCCGCCCTACCCACTGGGCCACCCACCACCTCCACGGCCCGCCACAGATCACCCAGGCAGCCCAGCAGTGCCATGGCGGCCACGCCCTCAGTCCATGCCCCACAGCATCATCTGCGCACGACAGGGCGCAAGGGCAGAGTCTTGTTCCCGCTGCCCGGCTACCATGTTCTTGGCTGCGCTGCTTCGCGTGGGCCGCGCCCAGGGGTGACTCTCCTCTGGGGGGGCTGCTGGTGAGGAGGGGGCTGTGGGAGGAGGCAGTGATGGGAAGACGGTGCATGTGCCCACAGAGAGGGCTCCGAGTGCTGCCTCTGGCACCTGTGCCATAGGTTCACCACCACTGGTATAGGGTTTCCTGCCTGAGCAGGGGTTGGACTAGAAGACCTGCAATGTCCCTTCCAACTCATTACTACTACTAATACTACTAATACTACTACTATTATTATTATTGTTATTGTTATTGTTATTGTTATTGTTATTGTTATTGTTATATTATTATTATTATTATTATTATTATTATTATTATTATTATTATTATTATTATTATTATTATTATTATTATTATTATTATTATAGGATGTGAGGGATCTGTAGATATTTTCTCAGCCCTCTTTCTGGCCCGTGCAGTATACAGGTCCTCAATGGAAGGCAGGCTGGTTGCAATTGTTTTTTTCTGCAGTCCTAACTATCCGTTGAAGTCTGTGTCTGTCTTGTTTGGTTGCAGTGCCAAACCAGACAATTATAGAGGTGCAAATGACAGACTCAATAATTCCTCTGTAGAACTGTATCAGCAGCTCCTTGGGCATTCTGAGCCTTCTGCACCATTGTTACAATAAAGCAAAGTCCATCCATTGGAGGAAATGGACTTTTATCTTGCTTTTTCAGGAGGCATCATGAGACTCGCGGAGGTCTCAGCAGGTGAGAAAACCGGAATCTAGCTCGTTCAAGGCTTTTTGAGTTAATAATTACTTGCATTGATCAAGAATCAGCCGAAAACAGGTTCCTGTAACAATCATCTCACTGACAAGGTAGACTCAAGATCAGAGCTAAGCCATGGTCAAGGAACAGGAAGCCCACATTAGTAAGGTGACCAACTTTTTTTACAATGAAAAGGAGGACACAAATAAATTGGGGAAAAAAATATCGTAAATAAAAGAAACATTTTATTCATTGCAACAATAATACAGAATACATTATAATATGATAAATGCATAATAAAAACATTTGTAACAATAACATTTATATTGTAATTATGCTGCCGCACCCCCACCCGCAGCCGCCCCGCCAGCACTGCTGGCCCACTGTGTAGAGCAGGCCCCGCAGCTCCCAGAGCACCAGCTGCGCCGGCTCCGGCCTCGGGGGGGGGCAGCCTGCCGTCAACACACCCTGCCTGCAGCCGCCCTACCAGCACCACCACCCACCCTGTGCAACCCTGTGTAGAGCAGGCCTCGCAGCTCCCACAGCACGGGGGGCAGCCGGCCACCGTTGCCCCTCACACCCCCGCCCGCAGCAGCCCCGCCGCCCCTGTCTCTTGCGCCTGCAGCCATTATTGCCCTAGCAGGGCCGAAGATCAAGAGAAAGTGACCGTGGCGTCGCCACTCCAGTCTCCTCCAGGTATCTTCGGGACTAACTAGGAGATGGTGCAGTTGGGTAGCAGGGAGGGGTGCAAAGTTCCTGCCAATTCGCCTTCTCTGCAGACAACTTACATGTGCAAAGTTTCCCGGCCAGGTGTTTTGGCGCGCTCAGCAGCAATTCCTATTGGCTTTCAAAAGCCAATAGCGGGAGTAGCACAGCTCATGCAAAAGTTGAAAAAAAACCATCAAAAAAAGGTGCCGGAATGCCATTCTGAGCGTTCTATGAGGAAAAAAAGCCCTGCAGATTAGTCTTCAAATATCGAAAAGGAGGACATGTAGGAGGACACTTTTCGAGGGAGGACAGAACTCACAAAAGGAGGACTGTCCTCCCTAAAGGAGGACAGTTGGTCACCTTACACATTAGCATTTGGGAGCCTGCATTTCAACCCACACGTGTGAATGTGCATCATTGTAGAGCAGGGGTGTCAAACTCAATTTCATTGAGGGCCGCATCAGCATTGCGGTTGCCCTCGGGGGGGGCAAGTGGGTGCGGCCAGGGTGGTTGCGGCCTACTGGGTGGGTGTGGATGGAGTGGGTACGGCCTACTGGGTGGGCATGCCCAGCTCTACATCGTTCGCGTCAAGGGTGCCTGTGGGGGCCTGGGCAGGAGTGGGACAGATCTGTGGGTCTCTGGCAGAAGGGGGTGGGACTGGGGCAAGCGCCAAGGCATGGTCCATTTCTTCATTCCTCACAAAGGGTGACACCTCCCCAGCATGCACCCAGGGGACGGGGCCGACATAGCAGGGATTGGTCCCTTGCTGTTTCTAGTCAGCTTTGTGGAGCTAAGACTGAATGCGTTTCAGCATAGATGGCCACCACAAAATTGTACATTGGCTCCCGGCCGGCCTGGACCAGGGCCAAGACAGCGGGGGCCGTTCCCTCACTGTTTCCAGGATGGCTTCACGGGCCACATGAAACTACTTCACGGGCCGCCTCCAGCCCCCGGGCCTTGTGTTTGACATGTCTGTTGTAGAGGTTCAAAGAGCTTTTGATTTTAGTCCCAGGAGGCAAAACCTCCAGTTGTGGGCCTCCAAGTGTGTGAGACCACAAATATTAGCCCTAAACATCACCGTTACAGTAAAACCTCAGCTTACGACCACAACTGAGCCCAACATTTTCTGTTGCTAAGCGAGATGTTTCTTAAGTGAATTTTGCCCCATTTTACGACTTTGCTTGCCACAGTTGTTAAGTGAATCGCTGCAATTGTTAAAGTTAGTAACATGGTTGTTAAGTGAATCTGGCTTCCCCATGGACTTTGCTTGTCAGAAGGTCACAAAAGGTGATCACATGACCCTGGGACACAACACGCGTCATAAGTAAGAGCCAGTTGCCAAGCACTCGAATTTGGATCACAGGATTGTGAGGATGCTGCAATGGTCGTTAAGTGTGAAAAATGGTCAGACGTCGCTTTTTCCAGTGCTGTTGTAACTTCAAATGGTCACTAAACAAACTGTTGTAACTGTTGTGATTCAACTGTGGCAGGAAAGGTCGTAAAACAGAGCAAAACTCACTTAACAAATGTCTCACTTAGCAACAGAAATTTTGGGCTCAATTTTGGTCATAAGTTGAGGACTATCTGTACAAGACTCTAGAAAGAGTATAGAGAAGAGCAACAAAGATTATTAGGGTACTGGAGGCTAAAACATATAAGGAACGGTTGCTGGAATTGGGTATGTCTAGTTTAACGAAGAGAAGGACAAGGGGGGACATGATAGCAGTCTTCCAATATCTCAGGGGCTGCCACAAAGAAGAGGGAGTCAAGCTATTCTCCAAGGCGCTTGAAGGCAGGACAAGAAGCATCGGATGGAAACTGATCAAGGAGAGAAGCAACCTAGAACTAAGGAGAAACTTCCTGACAGAACAATTAACCAGTGGAACAACCTGCCTCCAGAAGCGGTGAATGCTCCAACACTGGAAGTTTTTAAGAAGAGACTGGACAGCCATTTGTCCGAAATGGTATAGGGTTTCCTGCCTGAGCAGGGGGTTGGACTCGATGACCTCCAAGGTCCCTTCCAACTTTATTATTATTATTATTATTATTATTATTATTATTAT